>NC_135086.1:19250624-19293124 GCF_051107435.1 Chaetodon auriga
AGCTTTGACACACAAATGTGCATCATTGACCAACAGCAAGCTGTTTTGACAGCCCTGATCTTTGGGGGAACTGAGTCTAAGAGTTCAAAATGGAGGAAGCTATCGTATCTTATTAGCTAGTGTTACACCATCCACCTCTGTTTAACTCTCACACTGCAGAACTGCTCCCATGAGAGGAGAGGTTTGCAAAAAGTTATGAGATGGGAGTTGATGGTACAAATACATCTTTTAAATGAACTTTGTGAACTAACTGTCCTGAGGGCTGCACTACGAAGGCAGACTAATGGGTTAGGGATTATGGGTATGTTGAGCCTAAAGCCAGTTTAACTTGGCCTTGGTGACTTATGCTGCACAGCTAACCTGCTCTGGACAAGGTTAACTTCAGACTTTCAGGATTTAAAATCAGCTTTTAAAAAAAGCACCACCCTTTCACTAATCCTGTTCCTAACAATATTCTCTGTGAGAGATAAAGATTATCAGACAGGGAATAGGTTATGTTAATAATGTCACATAATTAAGCCTTCTAATCACAGAGGTGCAAACTGGATGCATCATGTTGGGAACCTACATGCATTTAGGATAGCTGGTGATGCAGAAAATATTTTTTTCCCATTTACTTCAGGTAACATTAACACTTTAAAATTTACACATCATCCATACACGAAAAGAATGATGAAGGCTCAGCAACAATAAACCACTTTGGATTAGGTTTTTATGCTCGATCCTGATTTGCTGCAGCTAATAGAACACCAGTGAGAAAATTGATAAATCTATTATCATAGATAATATTCAACTCAATAACTCAAGTGATTTCCACATATCCACATGTTAGGGTATAATGTCAGACCTAAATGCATTTACTCAGTGTAATGTTTAAATATGGTGTATCAAGTTTAAAGATTGTGCAGTTGTCATGTTAGAAATGAACAGGAGACATTGAGAGCTCACTGAGTGGTAAAATAAATATATCATCTTAAGAATTAGCAGTTCTCTGCAGCGTCCCTCTCTCGCCTTACATGCTCTTCATTGCTCTCCATCATTACAGCTTGTTCCTTTTGACTGAAGCAGGCGACATGCAATCAGTCCATTTTGTGCAGAAGAGGTGTTAGATGACCACCAAATGTCTCTTCTTGTGTGAACAAGCACAAAGCCTGATGAAGAGAATCTTGGTTAGGAGAGGAAGTTCGTAACCATCACGGGACGATTCAGGCTGGCTTGTGTGTTAGCAGTTAGCTCGCCAGCTGTAGTAGTTTACCAATTAGTCCTACAAGAAGTAAATGTCATCTAGTGTCCAGATCCACGGACCACGATGCACAGATCAATTTCGCTGTGCTGCTGTGAGCGGGTCTTTAACGACTCCTCAAATAGATAACAGCCAATCAGAAACAAGTAGTTTCTGTTATGGTGGGACAGTGTGGAAAGATTCAATCAAAAGAAACGGGTTTGTATCAGATGTGTGTGTGTGCTCAGAGGAATAAATAGTAATTTCCTCCCATTTTCAGTAATGTCAGCCACACCCACCTCCTCCTCCATCCTCTCCCTCCCTGTCTCCTCCTGACCCCCTACAGCTTCCTCCTCACACACACACACACACACACACACACACACACACACACACACACACACACACACCAATCTGAGATCAAAGCCCTGTATCTGATCAGACTGATCTGTAATCAGTAGATGTGAACACAGCAGGGATCAGCTGTCTATTAGCATACCACAGATAACAACACACACACACGCACACACTGTGTTATACAGTGAGTCTGTGAATTGTTTGCCATCATGTGGAGCTCTATCAGCAGAGAAGACAAACAGTTACAGACCCGTGATCTGTTGTTTATTTATTATAAGCGGATGCATTTTTCTTTTAGTTTTAATTTTGCTTCCATTTATTTTAGTTTAGATTTTGTAGTTATACATGGCTGTGATGTGAATAAATAAGCAGCCACTTTAATCTATACTGAGTTGGGTTCATAACCAGACTAACAAACAAAACAAAGTGCTACTAAACAACAAGCATGAAATGGAAAAACTAAAGTAGACAAACACAAACATCTAAACCCTACAACAGTCAACAAGTACTTTTCTGTCAGATAAAAAGGGACTATTTATTCTGAAATAGTTCAAAGCTGCTGCGCTGCAGCCAGGTGTGATAGGTGGTCTCTACTTCCATTTAAAATCATCATACAGAGAAAGTTTGAGGCGACGTCATCATTCTGGAGGAACTTGTACACACTGAAACACCAAGTCTAATGATTTCTATGCTCTGGAAATTGTTTTTGAAAAGCTCTGTTTGATGGACAAAGTGCTGTTTTAGTGTGGCTGGAGGGCAGAAACAGACATGAAAATTGCAACCATAGCACCTAAGTGCAGAAGCATCCTGAGACGGTGAGAAAAAATCAGAGGGAAGTGAAAGAGAATGAAGGAAGTACGAAACACCTGACTGCTGCGTTGTGTGTGTGATTGAGGGACTGCTACTACACTGGCTGTTTTGTTTAAACTGGTCTTCCTGGCCTCTGTCCTGGCTGCAGCATGCTCTCTCTCTCATCTCCCTGCAGCTTATCTGCTTCACGTCTTCTGTCCTCTCGTCCATCTAGTATCTGCCGTGACCTCTGACCTCCTAACTGCTGGCTGAGTGGAAGTTCACAGTGACCTCAGTGGAGCCATCACACAACTATCGGGATGCTATTGGTGCGAGCAGGGACACCGAAGGCTGAGAGAGTCCTTCAGTAACCTGATATGTGAGATCACACCCAAACAAAAGCACTTAAACCTGAAAACTGTTTACAGGTTGTAGTGTAGGCTTTAATCATTGGCGTGCCTGGCTAACTGTCTTGCTACCTTCAGTAGTATTGTATATATTAGTATAGTAATGCCAAGCATTACTTCCAAGGCCAAAGAATGCATCATTAACTACTACTATATTATTTTGTGTGGTCACAAGTTTGTAAGCTCAGCATCCACTCAGGGTTAAGTCAGAATAAAATAACACGTTTTATAATGCAGAATTAAAATGAGAGACTGTCAAATGCCAACAGGGCTGAAATATGAAGCCAGTGTGGAGGTGCCAAAAACTTCAGTTCCTCCAATGGCTACATGAGGCAGGCTCCGAAAGCGAGCCAATCCCCAAAGACCCCCGTATTAAAATGCAAAATTTACAGCAGACATTAACATATTTACAGCCTGGTACAAAGAACAAGTAACTCACTTGTTTGAATTATATTAAGGCTTAAAGTCATACATAATCCCGGGCATGGGCACAACTCGGAGTGACAGATAGCCGCTAGGTTTTAGCAACCGGGCTTCATTTGGTCCGACTCAGCTCCACCCACGCTCCGCCTCTCTCATTTTTGGGTTACCCGGAGGGACCACTGTCACTGAGCTTCACAATGGCTCTTCATAAAGCTACGGGTGACATCATGGGAACTACGTCCATGTTTTATACAGTCTATAAAGATTATACACATCTCCTAAAAGAGCAGTACAATGCTGTTTCTTTGTCTTCAACATGGATCATCACCTGAGGAAAATCCAGCTCTCTGATTGACAGGTAGCAACAGGTCAACAGTTCAAGCACAGTTTTGGTTAACCAAAGCAACACACTTCAGACTCTGTTAGCACTTAACTGAGCGGTTAAACCAACCTAAGCATGGGTGGAACTGACTGCAAACACTTTAAACACGGAGGAGGATTAAACACGGCCACTCTTTGTTCTTTGGGTCAGTGGACGTGGTTTAAGTGACGGAACGGACTCCCAGGTGTCCTGATATAACACAGTAATGGACTCAGAGGAGGAAACATGACTCTGCTTGGAGTCACTTTTTTTTAACGACATAAGGACCCTGTGTGGGAGGGTGGGAACAGTAGCCGGTCAGATTCCAGCATAATAACTGCAGGGTCGTTAACAGGAAATACCAACAAACACACTGAGTGAATGTATATGTGTGTGCGTAGCATAGAGTTCCTGTCTGACATTCACCCAAACAGTCTGTCTGCTGCACAACTGTCTCTCTGTCTAGAACTATTTTTATCAGAGTGCTTAAAATCAGAACGACATTTCATGATGAATAGAGGTGTTAAGTGTAAAATGTGAAGTGCTGAACAGGACAAGCTGCTCTTTAGACTTTTTTGAGTTGAAGAAAGTTTGGTACGCTCCTTTATTCTCTTTAATCTTGTATGTATTTATGTGTGAAAAGACACAAAGATACTCTAAATAAACAGTGTTGAAAAATTTGCCCTCTTTTCTTGGCGACCCTCTGGTTTATTTACTGGTCTGGAATAAATGAATCACAGAGCGGTTTGAGTTCTTAGTGACTCTTTCAGGACAAATATTCTTCCCCCAAACTTCAGCTGAACTCAGTTAACACCAGCTATTCATCATCCCAGCCTCCAAACTACTTAGAAGGTCATTGTTTACTGAGTCCAGTGACACTAGATTAAAACAATTTGAATCACACAATGTAGTTCATCCACTGAATTTATTTTTAGTGAATATTTACACAGAACAGCTGGATGGATGAGTTAACTATTTGAGTAACTGCAATAACACATTACCAGCATCCTCAGCTGTACTTTATGTTTATTGCTCATTAGCAAATGTTAGCATGCTGATATGCTCAACTAAGATGGTGAATATTACTATTGTATTTGCACTGCATTGCATTTTAGCATGTTGGTGTTATCATTTAGCTGAGGCACTGCTGCTGCCACCAGTGTGACTGTAATCTCTCTCTATTTACCATATATGCACTGTGTTTGTTTTATTTGAGTGTCTGAGTGTGGGAATGGAATGAAAAGAACACTAAAAACTCTAAATTTTTCAGCAATGACACAAAACTATGATAATTCACTAGTGTTCGAAATCCAGCGTCTAAACTGTCATAGAGTAGTAGAATGAGTGAATGAGGGGGTGATTCTGCAATCTATTTTATAAATTCAACTTTTTGCTGGCTCACCCAGTTTTTTTTTGTTTTTTGCCACAGCCCTCTGCATCAGGACCCCCACTATTTCACCCAATGATAATTCATTCATTCAATTCATTTAACCTTTATTTAAACTCAGAAATACATTGAGGTAGAGACCTCATTTACAATGTAGCTGAGTGAAACAATAAAAACAAAAGCACTTAGACATGGAAAAAGCCAAAGAGAAAATTACATAAAACGTACATAAAAGTGCAACAAGAATAATGCAGGTAAGAACACTGCCTTAATTATTCTTCATAGTGTTAGAAGTGTCACTTCAGATGAGCAGGATTACAGACCACATAACAGCTGTGAGGTCACACTGTGGTTACACTCCGATAATGGAATTATACCCTAAACTTCTTTAATTGTCAATAAACTATAAGTAGGTTTTAAGAAGTATCAGCTTATGTCTTCTCTTCCTTTATGGTCCAGCAGTGGTGAAAGAAGTACTCAGAGTAGTAATGCTACAGTGTAGACATAGTTTTTTTTACAAGTAAAAATCCTGCATTCAAAATGTTACTGCAGTAATTGTACAAAAGTGTTAGGATCAAAATAACCTAAAATACAAAAAGTAGAGAAGCCTGTTTATTATGCAGCATTTCAGAGTAATATATACAGTATATATCTATCCTGTATATTATATTATTGGAGTACATTATTGGTGCATTAATGTGTACTTTACTTAAGTGTTACAGCTGTAGAGCGTTGGGCTGATTCCTCCAGGTAGGATTAGAGTCTTGCTGTATTTTAACCAATAACAACAAATTCTATTCTATATAACTAATCTGAAACTGCAAAACAAATCGTGGAGTAAAAAGTAGAATATTTCCTTCTGAATTGCAGTAGTATAGAAGGCCTAAAAGGCAGACAAAAATGGGAATAAGTAAGGTAATGTACCAATACCTGAAAATTGTACCCAAGTAAAGTGCTTCTGTTACTTTGTACCGCTGGTCCGGAGTCACATCTGTACCGTTCAAACTGTGTGTTTGTTGTTCCTACAGCTGTATATGAAGAGAATTTGTATGTTTCAGTGTTCAGACACAAAATCAGATTACAGCCACACTGACTCCATTCACACTGTAGTGATAACTGAAGAGGAAACACCCCGAACACACGCGCACACACACCCAGGCAGGCACGCAGACGCACCCGCGTGCACACCATCGCGCGCCTGATTTAGGCGGACATTGCGGGGGTGGAGAGGAAACACCGTTACACATACACACATAAGCGCACACACACACGCGCTCTCGCGCAAAGGGAGGGATGGTCCCCGTGCGCTCAGTTCTCAGTTTCATTAACTTCATCTCACGCTCAGATTAACTTTAGTTTTTGCTAATTTTTCTCTTCAGTTTCTTTCACTCAGTTTCATCTCGGCTCACTTTTCTGGCTGCCACAGAAAACCCCGACCCTCGTGCGCTGCCTCGAGCAACGGACAGCACGAGACGGTTAACGGACCGAGGAGCAACAGGAGGTTTCACGAGCGAGTCACACCGGGAGCAAGTCGGATTTAAAGGAGACTTTCGGAACTCACTGCGGCTCCCGGTACCGACTGGACCCGCTCTCTGACCCGGGATATCTGCAGTGTGAACGGTAGGCTTCAGTGAACTTCCATTTAGCGGTAGTGGGAGCCGAGTCTATGACCGTTTGTTGATTAATTAGTGGAAAGACAGAAAATGAATGAGTGACAGTTGATGAAGAAAACTTTTCAGTTATGAAAACACTAAACAAACACTTCCCGCTTCTTAAGTGGGACAGCTCTCTGTCTTAAACTGAATGTATTTGCTTTTATGGGCTGTGGGTCAGATTGAAACATTAGTTTGTAGAGATTTGTTGCTTTTATTTTGTAAAAACAGTCGTTTATTGACTAATCAGTATTATTCTGTAAATAAACTAGGAATAATTAGAGTAATTGTTGCTTTGGTCCATGAGTGAAATGTCCCCAAATCCTTTACTTCAATAAAAGAACATCAATTTCAAAATGCTCAAATTCCAGGAAACGTCCTGATATTGAACTTTTGCTGATTAAAAAACTTGTTAAGAAGAGTTCAGTTGACAGGGCCAGACCAAGAAGTTTGGGGGCCCCAGACAAAAAGTGCGCTCTGTCACTTTGTTCCTCCTTCCTGTCACACTCTGACAAATCAGATTTAAACAGCAGCTTGATAAGAACATTGATGTTACTCTAATGTCTGTCCTTAAACACGCAGCTACAGCCAGCAGCTGCTTCCCTTAGCTTAGCTTTAAGAGTTGAACAGCTAGCCTGAATCTGTCTGAACAAACTCCACCTACAACAAATTGTCTTGACTATTACATGTCCAGGAGCAGTTGCCACTCCACCATGGAGACTCATGGAGGTCTCTGTCTGACATATAATCTTTGGAAATCCCTGCTCGTGCTGACCTGACGTGTGCTGGTTGTTGGTTTGTGTCTCTCTGGTGTCCTGCAGTTTATCCGCCATCATGCGTCCCTCAGTGGTCAGCGTGTGTGTGTGCTGCAGCCTGGCCCTGGTTCAGGTCTTGGTCCTGGTCCATCGTGTGGCAGGATACAGTCTGGATCAGGACCACAGTCTGGAGTTCAGCGGCCCCCCCTCCTCCATGTTTGGATACTCAGTCCTGCTGCATCGTCATGGAGCTCACAGCTGGTCTGGATCTATTCTGATCATCTGATATTGACCTTTGATTGATCCTCTATCGATAAAGTTTTCTTCTTCTATAGATCTACTATCGAGCCTGTATTGACCCTCCAGTGATCCTCAGTTCATCTTACATTGATCCACTGTTAATTTTTTTTGTTAATCTGCCGTTGATCATCTATTGATCTACCATTCGCTGTCTATTGAGGCAATACTGATCCTCTGTTCTTCTGCTATTGATCCTTTATTGGTCTCTACTAAACATCAACTCATCCTCACCCACTGCTGATCAACTACTAATATTTTATTGATCTGCTGTTGATCCTCTATTATTATTACTCTCTTATTTTGATCTACTTTTGATGTTTTATTTATCTCTTGTTAACTGGCCTTCTATTGATCCTCTGATTATATGCTTGTTGACCCTTTTTGTGCATCCATTGATCCTCTATTAATCAGCCTTTTATCCTCTTTTGATCTTCTACTGATGTGTACACTGTATTCTAGGATGGTGGGGGAAACTGTCCATTACACAGTCACGCTGTAGTTATCAACTTGTATTAACTTCAAACTAATGCATGGCATACAGTGTTATATAGAATTATATTTAACCTCTGGAGATTTGAACTACATTTCAAAGCATTATGGGTGTTAATAATGTTGATGATGAATCTCCTCAGTCATGAACCTTTAAATGGTGAAAATAAATGACTCCTGTCCTTATAGAGCTGCAGAGATCAATAAGTTTAGGTTAAGTTGATGATTATAGTGATACTCTATTAGCTGCCATCCTCACTGTGTGTGTGTGTGTGTGTGTGTGTGTGTGTGTGTGTGTGTGTGTGTGTGTGTGTGTGTGCGTGAATGCTAATTTGCCAATTCTTGTCCGTGAGAGAAGCTCTTTGATGCTTCACACACAGATGCTATTCAGACACTGAGGAGACACACACACTGATCCTCTCTCTCTCTCTCTCTCTCTCTCTCTCTCTCTCTCTCTCTCTCTCTCTCAGGTTGGTGGTTGGAGCCCCCATAGCGAACTCATCCTCCAGTCCGTCGGTTCAGTCTCCAGGAGCAGTTTACCGCTGTGATATCACTGAGCCTCGCCACTGCCACCACATACATTCTGGTGTGTTTCTGTCTGTCTGCCTGTTTACTGTTAAGTCTTGTCTCCAGTATTAGACATGCTAACCTGGTCCTCACACCAAATGTATGTGCATGGTTTGTGCAAGGTAGAGCAAAATCTAAGGCATTACCTGTCTGACAAAGCAGCTAACTGTCACACAACAAACTCCATCAGAATGGTAACAGTTGTTCTTTTTCAGTAAAACTTTGCTTTTCTTCAATTATTCTTTAAAGTAAATATCTATCTCCATCCTCTGTGGTCTCAAAAATGACGACTTTCACGGAAGTCGGCATACTGGAAGGTTCCAAAAACCTGACTGACGATCAGGACACTGTGTACCAAAATGGTTCATGCAGTTGCACTCTACATTAAACGTAATGACCTTTCTTTATGCAATGCCAGTGAAGCTGTGTTCACAATGAGCAGCATGTTGTACTGTAGAACACAGCCTCTTTCATCTCCACCGGATTGCTGCTGTAGAAAAAAGTTAGTGATGTCTGGCAGAAAACCTGCTCCTTACTCAACTTTTGACCCAGCACAGGGCAACAAACTGGATGTGCATGTGCACATACCAGGTGGAAAATCCTATAGTTTGTAATTCTACCTTACAGTTGTCGAGAGGATAAAATGACTGTTGCTGCAGTTTCCAGAGTTGTCTTTTGATGTCTGATAAGCCTTCAAACTCAGACTGGACTGCTTGGATCACACAGTATCACACTAACTCCTTTCTTTTTTTGGGCACAGTGATGTTGATCTGAACAGGACTCAACACAGTTTTTGTGCCGATATGTTGATATTTGTGTATCCTGGGCACAAAAGTCTTGTCTTGCTTTGAGGGCCACTCAGCTGTGTACCCTCTTAAGAGCATCACCAGGTCAGCTGTGGCCTTCAACAGTAAAACACACTGAATCACCTGTGAAGGCTGCATGTGTGAAACCATGAATTAATTGTGTGTGTGTGTGTGTGTGTGTGTGTGTGTGTGTGTGTGTGTGTGTGTGTGTGTGCAGACGTGCTGAGCTGTGGGAAGACGTGTGAAGCAGACAGTGATCACCAGTGGCTTGGAGTCAGTCTGTCCAGACAACCTGGAGACAACGGAGGACACGTCCTGGTAACACACACACACACACACACACACACACACACACTTTCTTTCTCTCAGACACACATGCAGCTCCATTGAAATGTAACACAACACATCAGGGTGGCAGAGGGACCACAGATGAGCTGTTTCTTCCTCCGTGTTCCTCCGGTTATCTGGCGAGGTCAGACCAGTAACATTTCTGTAACATTTTCACACAACTCAACTCTGAACTAAGTGCTGTCAAATTCACGCAAAGGTTACCAGAGAGAGACTAAATGTACATCTTTTGTCACCTTCTGAAGACCTCTGTCATAAATTTGTCTCTTTAAGTGTGTAAATGATCTATAATCTGTGTGGGCTTTTGTTTTTGCGAGCTCAATTGCCTCTGAGTGATGAATAAAGTATATTGAGATGAACTGAATTGAAATAAGCAGGATTGAGTGGGACTCAGTGGGACTCAGTGCTGTGTGGGACACACTCAGTGGGACTCAGTGCTGTGTGAAATAACATTAACAAAAAGTAAAGTCTAGCGGGAATCAGTACGTTTGCAAGCTATGCTAGCTAACATCCTACCTTGCTCGCTTAAGTTTTACGAGTGGAGCAAAAGCTTGACAACACGAGGGGTCTTCTCAAATATTACATTTCTATAAGGCACAGACAGGGTCACAATGACATGGGTCACATGGGAATAACAACACTGTGCTGCTAACTATTGTCAGTAATGAGTCCATGTCACATGTTGTTTGTGTGTGTGTGTGTGTGTGTGTGTGTGTCTGTGTGTGTGTCTGTGTGTGTTTCTCTGTGTGTGTGTGTGTGTGTGTGTTAGGCATGTGCTCACCGCTGGAAGAACGTCTTCTACTCAAAGAAAGACAGTCAGAACCACAAGCTCCCAAATGGTGTCTGTTATCGCTACAACAACGATTTGAGACACTCCCAACCCATCATCCCCTGCTACAGAGGTACACACGCACACACACACACACACACACAAACACACATATTGTGTAAGTTTTGGGTCAATTTTTCGTTGTCTCAGTACTCCACATTACTGTGTAAATGTTCTTACTCTTTAAATGTGGATGGTCATTTCCACATACTCAAAACTGAACAGTACCTGCTTTATTTCCAACCCCATGATGCCTTGAGTGAGATATGGGTGTGACTTCTGGTTATGTAGCACGCCACAAAGGCTTAGAGATTTGGAGGAAATAACTGATAAATAAGCATTTTACACTACTGCTTGCTACTGCTTGCTACTGCTGGGGGACAGGAAGACAACCTGAAGAAGCAGCCTTGCATAACACACAGTTGTTTACTTAGCCAGCACTGCTTTTGACCTTGAAGTGATGAACAATCTGAAAAGTGTTGAGGCTCATCAGTATTTCTAAAGAAGTAAAATCAGCGTCACAGGCTGCGCTCTGATTGACACTGTGGTTACAATGCAAAGTTATGATGTACCTTCTTTATGTATTCACATGAGCTGTTGTTGTGGTGTTAGGCAGGGATCAGTTTTTTTCGGCAGTGTTCACTGGGTGGCCAACATTTTAGAGGTGCAGTGGAAATTTAGGCCTCTATGTGTATTGTGTTTGTTTCTTTTAAAGCTGCAATGACAGATTTTTTGGCAAGCTGGGGACAGTGGAGACAAGCTGAAACATCGACATAGCATCACCTTTGAAGTATATATGGCATATGTGCTGAACAGTTGCTTATTTACACATCTGGAAGTTATGGAGCAGTATTATCATTCATTTAGAGTCGTGTGTGTGGACACACTCAGTTCTCCACTGTGTTTACCAGCTGGTCTCTAACCATGTCTGTGTGCTGTTTGGTGCTGGAGAGGACATGTAGCCTTTTCTGAATTCGGGATTATGTCTAGCCTCACCTCTTTCACTCCTGTGTGTGTGTGAGAGTGTGTGAAAGCAGCAGCTGTTTGGCTGCAGGAGGAAAACTTTTGGTTTTTATCTTATATGTTTGCTCACCTTCACCTCTCAACATGTCTGTCTGTCTCGGTTTGTCGCTGTCTGTCCCCTGCAGACCATCAGAGGAAGTTCGGTGAGGATTATGGGTCATGTCAGGCCGGCATTTCCAACTTCCTGACAGAGGTCAGTAACACACAGGCAACAAGTCTCTTTAAAATCCTGTTTGTCTTCACTGAATGTGATCCATCACTGATGTCTGTTGTATAACGTCAGAAGTATATCATGCTTTTACAATCTGGAGCCAGTTTAAGTCATCCGGTCTTTCCTTGTTCCTCCTCGTGGTGTTGTAATGTAGAAATTCATTTTCACCATTTTAGAAAAGAGAACAAACATTGTCAGCTTCCTGTGTTGAAAATGAAAACTCACAACTTACATTTTAAAGCAACAAATGTTCCAGAAATTCAGTTTTTGTTATAGATAAGTAGAGATTTGTCATACGTATGATAGAGACATGAAAGCGCTTTGATAGAGATGTAGGTCACTCTGAAATCTGCCCGTCCCTCTCAGGATCTGATCATCATGGGGGCTCCGGGGACATCTTACTGGACAGGTTCAGTTCTGGTCTATAACACATCCAGTGGGGGAATGTCAGTGTACCTGGACGACGAAAACGGAGCTGTCAGCTTTGGAAGCTACTTGGGTAACTAATACACCTGTTATTGTACCAGTACTACTGATGTAGTAACTACAACTACTACCCACATATAAAAGGTTTTTCCATGATCCCTGGTCAGTCTGCTTTCGCTGTGCCAACTCAAGCTGTGAGTGAGGGAAATGCAATGCATCAAAACAACAAAAAAAATGGTTTTGGCAAGATGAGATTGACTGAAATGTTCAGTCTGATGAGTAAAAAGACAAAAATGTTAACAGTTCCCAATGACTAAAACTAAACAAAAAAACAGGATCAGTTTGGCTAAATATGATTAAAACCAAAAAAGTAAATACAGTAGATGACAAAATGAACAGCAGATTGCTGCGTTTGATACCCAGGTTGACACCTCTCCTCCACAGCATGCGGTTTGGAGTCGTTCGTCTCAGTTTTGAGAATGACTGAGGAGATATGCTTCATTGCCGTGGCTGATGATGTGAAAAGGTGGAATGACCTGAGAAACACAGTTTTTCTCTCTAGTCATTTGTTGCTTATCTCAGTTTCAATTTCAGCTCTGACATTGTGAAGAAGGATTGTAGATACAGCTGAAGCCGCGCTGTTTCCTTTCATCCCATCGTACTCTCACTCCTTGCCCCGAACATGTTCACATGTGCAGGATGTCTGCAGATCTTGGCAATTTTTAAAAAGCATTGCATTTAGTTTCCTCAGAACTGGCCTTAAATGGTATTTTAAAAAGTCACTGCTTTACACATTTTCTCTTGCCACCCACAGACAGTAGTGTTTGTTATGAAATGTTTTAGTATCTGATTGCTGGTTGCAGGGAGACGTTATATACTTAAAGTTGAATGGCTTTGACGGTGGATTGTGCTGCAGTAGGCTATTCAGTCCCATTTTTGTGGACTTTCAGTCAGCAACAAACACTGTCACTACTGCTAGCTACAGTAGCTTGGAAGCTCACCATCTCATAACGAGCAGGTGTAAATATTAGTCAGAAATAACAATTCTCTGCCGAATCGCCCCTGATGGTTTTTCATTATAGTTTCATTCTTTGGCCAGAGTGGCTGTGAAACAGAAGGTAAATTCAATTAAATTTAACTGCAGAAACCCTGCATGTACCAACTCAGTCAAGTCTTTGTATGACCAAGAGTCAGGTTTCTTTTAATCCTTTAATGCAGGGTTACATGACGTTTAAGAAATTCGCTTACTGCAGAGAGACAAAAACAAGTGCATTTCAACACACATACTGTCACCATGACACTGTCACCTCTGTGTATTTGTGCTGAACAGGACAAACAGGACGCTGAACAGAAGGTGTGATATTTTTCAGATGAAGGTGTTTCTTTGATCTGACTCTACCAGAAGAAAACATGTTCATTGTTCTCACCATGTCAGAAAAGACACACGAAGTCTGATCACAGCAGTGAGACAGGCGAGCTGAGGATCAGACAGTAACTGCAGCACAGGCTATCAAATATAATCTGCTCAGTCATGATGCATGCAGAAGTTTCGTCTTTGATTAAGAGTGTGTGTGTGTGTGTGTGTGTGTGTGTGTGTGTGTGTGTGTGTGTGTGTGTGTGTGTGTGATTGAGACCGATTACACAACTCAGCAGCAAGCAACAGCTAACTTCAGAGACTGAGGTTTGGTTTGAACACATTTGAAAGCTGTGGTTGTGTTTGGGTGACTTTCTCTCACACCAACACACCCTCTTCCTCTCTTTCTCGCGCACACACACGCAAACACTTTTTGGCATAGACATAGACATTTCAGCCCCGACCACTGCATGTCAAACCCTAAACCATAACCAAAAAAACCAAGTCCAAGCCCTGTGTGGTCACACTGTACCATTCAACCATGGGTGTATTTTCTACTTTTTCAAATCTTAGATTGATGATGATGTGGACGATGATGAAAAACTGTCTAAACAAAATGCAGATGAGAGAAGATAATGATGCCAATTCATTCGTTTGTGTCATCTTCAGTTATTACCGTGTGCGTGCAGTAATTTTAAAAAAATGCTTGTACATTTTGGGATTTGCTTACCTGGTGAGAGTTAGATGAACAGATTGACACCACTCTTATTTCCGTACGGTAAATATGAAGCTACAGTAAGCAGCAGGTTAGCTTAGCTCAGCACAAAGACTGGAAACAGGGGGAAACAGCTAACCTGGCTCTGTTCAAAAGTAACAGAATGCACCTACTCGCATCTACAGCTTGTTTGTTTCCTCAGTTAAAAAAAACTGAAGCATAAGAATATGTTCTTGCATGAGGTCCATTGTCCTATCAAGTGTGGATAGGTCTGGATTTCTGGTAGCACTGTACCAGTTACAGACTCATCAATTTCAATGTCAACCAAAAGGTCTGTTCTTCTGTGCAGGAGACATTATGTCAAAAGTAGGTAGTCAGTGGTAGAAGTACTCATAAACAACTGAAGCATGTAAGGGGCCCCAACCACACACTGCTGTCAGGGAATCACTGGTTTAATCTTTAAGAATGGGCTGTATAAAACTTATCATACTGAGTGTTTTGTATCTGAAATGGTGAAATGAAAAGTAACTATTAACTGCAGCTGTCAGATAAATGTAGCTAAGTAAAATGTGCAGTATTTCCTTTGTGGTGTAGAAGCATAGAATAGTATAAAATGGAAATACTGAAGGAAAGTTACTTATTTTCCACATTTGAAAAATCTGCATGTGACACTGTGTCGTGCTGTTGTTCAGGGTACTCTGTCGGAGCGGGTCACTTTTTCAGTCCTGGGTCTGTGGAGGTGGTGGGTGGAGCTCCACAGTACAACCAGAAGGGCAAGGTAGGACCTACCTGTGTTCCTCTACCTGTCTGACTATTTGACGTTTGTGTCTGTTTGTTTGGAGCAACTTTGGACCAGATTTTTACAATGTCAGGGCAGTCAGACTTGATGGCTGAAGTTAGTGTGCGTGTGTGTCTTTGTGATGTGCAGGTCTTCATCTTCACAGTAGACAACAAAATGCTGCGGGTCGTGTCTGAAGTGTCCGGAAAAGAGGTGAGAAGCCACTTCGCATTAGCCTCGTCCATTCAAAACAATGGAACACTTAGCACTCAGCGTGTCCGTCTGTGTGTGTGTTTATGCAGCTGGGATCGTACTTCGGCTCGAGCGTGTGTGTGGTGGATCTGAACGCTGATGGTTTGTCAGATCTGTTGGTTGGAGCTCCCATGGCAACAGGCATCGCCAGGGAGGAGGGAAGGGTCCATGTGTACATCAACCAGGGCCAGGTGAGCACACACACTTGGACACACACTATTTTAGCACGTAACAGTGAATATTAACCTGCGATCTGGGTCTGTGGAGCCAACGTGGCTGACAGTGGGAACTGGTTCTTCTGTCTGGGACTGGTTGCCACTTCCATATTCATTTCATAGAGTGTTACATACTGTGACATATCAACATGTCCTCTGTGAAAAAGACTTAGTGGTACAGTCTTTTTGTCTACTGTTTCTTCACATACTGACTTTGTTTCAGGCGAAGCTGAAGGAGGCAGTTTTTCAGCTGACTGGCAGAGACGCCTACGCCGCCCGGTTTGGAGAGACCATCGCTGACCTGGGAGACCTGGATGATGATGGTTACCCTGGTAATGACCACACCTATTGGTGCTGCTGCTTATACCACTGCCAACACCAGAACTAGTTGAACTACTAACAGTACAGCAACACTGCCTCTGCTACCTTTGATAGTAATAAATACTGCTACTACTACTGCAAAATACTGTTGTTTCTTATGACACTACTAATAGCAACTTCTTCTACTGCAAATACTACTAAAACAACTACTTACATGCTCTAATGTATGCTAATAGTACCGCCATCTTCTATTATTTCTTCTAATACAACTTATAACTGATAAAACTACAAGTACTACTACCCCTTATGATACTATCATTCTGCTGCTGCTTCAGTAGTAGCAATAGTACTATCTTTAGCTGTCCACTGAGCATTTCCAATGGAGCAGCTGGGCTTCACTTCATTGCTTAACATTACATTTAAGTGCTACTCTTTCACTTTCTGCCTCACAAATTAGCCTACAATGCTACTAATACTACTGCAACACTTTGACCAATACTGCTCTAAATCCAAAACACACACCGCTTGTGTACTTTAGGTTTCTTACCAAGGGGCACAACCCACCCACCAACCACCAACAGTAACTGCCACTTCCTGATAACAGAGAAATATCACTAACTTTAACACCCTCTGCCCGTCCCTTAAACATAACATCCTCACACATGCAGACGTTTCACATGTGTGCGTGTGTGTGTGTGTGTGTGTGTGTGTGTGTGTGTGTGTGTGAGAGACAGAGAGAAAGAGAGAGAGAGAGGGGTGGAGTGTGTTATTAAGGCCATTAAAACTGTAATGACAAACTGTTGCTGCTCTGCAACTGAACCTGCCTTCTAATCTGCCACAGCTATATAAAAGGCGTGTGTGTGCGTGTGTGTGTGTGTGTGTGTGTGTGTGTGTGTGTGTGTGTGTGTGTGTGCGTGCATGTGTGTGTGTGCATGTGTGTGTGTGTGTGTCTCAACTAACAGTTTGACTTTCAGACCCCTCACATCTTCAAAGGACTCAGGTTAAATATTAAAGGACCATGCTGCTGTTTTCTCATGTTTATGTACTGATCCTGAATGCTTTCATCCTGCTGAACATTCCAGCAAGGCCTCAACCGTGGTTTTAGGAAAACTGAGGTCATACGTCCAGGCCCCTCTCCCACACCCCCTTTACCCCCCTCAGAAAACAGAGGCCCACTTAACAGTCAATCAATTAACAATCTGCAGCAAGGGTCAAATCGCTGAAAGTCTCATAGAGGAAAACAACAAAACAACATAAAGCAAGTCAGGAAACAAGGAAACCAGTTTGTAGGCAGCAGGTTGAAGTGAGGCTCCTGGACTGGTGAGTGAAGACAGCAGCAGTCCTCATAAGTATAATACTATAACTTTCTGTGTGTGTGTGTGTGTAGATGTGGCGGTAGGTGCCCCACAGGAAGATGACCTAAAAGGAGCCGTTTACATTTACAATGGAAGGAGAGAAGGCATCTCACCAACTCCATCTCAGGTATAAACACCAACACTAATACAGATAAGACCTGTGTATTCCTCTAACTTAATTTTTGTTATAAGTAAATTCATATTAGATTTCATCAGAATTGACTTTTTTGAGTCCCAAGATCTCTGACATCCAACATGGATGTGTGTGTTTTCAGAGGATTAGTGGATCCAGCCTGGGTCGTGACCTCAGGATGTTTGGCCAGTCGCTGAGCTCTGGCATTGATATCGATAATAACGGCTACCAGGGTAACCTAAACCGTCACAGCCATTTCCTGTGTCACAACATCTTCCATATTCTACTTCTATTCTCATTAGATCTGCTTTAAACCACATTAAACTCTCTCTGTCTCTGTAGATGTGGCGGTTGGTGCCTTCCTCTCAGACTCAGCCGTTGTTCTCAGGTAAAACACTGAAGCTCTCACCTACAAATGTCCCAGTTGTAGTTCTGTCTTTCATAGAGGTTCACTGCTTCAGGACATCCCACAATGGGATAACCAAAGATTTCCAAACATCTGCTGAAGTATTGTGGATGGAAATCTTTGCTTTGAGGAGTGAGATTTTCTAGAAGCAGATTCAGGATTGAAATAATAAAATACATCGACTGTTTTCACTTCATACATGAAAATTGCCCAGAGGGAATCTTGTGACTGTATTTCAGTTCAGTCAGCATGCTGTCATATTTCCTCTGAATGTGTCCTGTGTGCTGTAGGACCCGTCCGGTGATTCAGGTCATGGCGTCTCTGGCTCTGCCTGAGCAGATTGACCCACAGACGATGCTGTGCCAAGAACACAAGACTCCAACTGTGTGCTTCAATGTAACCGTCTGCTTCAGTGTCAGGTCCAGGCATTTCAGAGGACCTGTAGGTACTGTAAACCAACTACTGATTATGTAGAACTCTAATATGCGTATAAAATACAGTTTTCCTTGGTTATGCTCTCAGGCTTTAAATCTTTAAAAAGTACATATGCAGGTTGCAACAATAATAGAGGTAGTTTTAGTATTGATTGAAACAATGCGTCCTTCATTTCAGAAACAGGGAGACAAAGCAGCTTTTAATTTTTAAAAGGCTGAAATGACAGCAGTCACTGCCATATTCTCTCAGCTGTAGTTAGTTAGCTAATTAAGCTAACAGTTACTCAGTGAGTGGGATGAAAGCTGACTGGCTGACTTTTTAATGTTTTCAGCAGATGTTTTAAACGAGAGCTGTGTGAAATGTTCGTACATGTGCCCGTGATGGATACATACATGATACAGCTGCACCAGTTGATAGTATATGTAGAAAGACATGCAAATACAGAAACAGCATTGCTATGCTGTGATTGGACAATCATAATTTCAGGGAGGGGTTGAACAAACAGTTGATTATATTGTATCATTATCATGTACGACCTACCCTCTGATATTTAAGGCTGTTCCTGTCTTCTACAGAGCTTCAATATAATTTGACCTCTGACCTCCTCCATAAACCATCCTTCCCTCATCGTTTCTATTTCCACGGTAACGGGTCATCCAATAGCACAAGGGGCCGTGTGAGAGCACGTCATGGCCAGCTCACCTGTACAACACATGTGGCTTATCAAAGGGTAACACACACACACACACACACACACACACACACACACACACACACAAATACATTGAATTAGGTTAATATGGGTGTAATAGCATGTTACTAACTGATTGCATTAGCTGTTCTGATGTTAACTTGCTTGTTGTCTTATTCTCTGATGCTTATTCTTCCTAATGCAGTTGCACCTGTTTCTGCCTCTTACAGAAAGATGTGAGGGACATTTTTACTCCGGTCCAGTTTGAGGTTTCCTACAGTCACAAAGACACAAACACCCAAAGAGCCTCTTCCAAAGCCTTCCCTCCATTAAAACCCATTCTGCAGCAGAGCGCAGGACACCAGAACACTATCACCAACCAGGTACTGACCAGTAATAATACCAGCTAGTTACCAGTTAGTGCTAACACCCACCAGCTAGCATCTCATTGGAACACTGTGTGCTGAGTATTTACTAGAAATGAACAGCAGCCTCCAGTTAACTTTTAATTTGACTCATGTTTACTGATATGCTCTACTGCTTTCCACCTCCACATGCACTTTGCTGTGGTTCTTTTTTCAGAGAAACAGACTAGATTAAGAATAATGTGATAAAAGTTATTCATCAGTTTCCTTTTGAAGCAACTTAAATGTCAGATCTGTCTGAGGATCACCAAACTGTTCTGTCTTAAAAGGAGGGAAACAGCTCATCTGATGTTAGCTCCACCACACACTCTGATAATGACTTCCTGCTAATCCAGATGTATTTACAGCTGCAACAGACCATCTGCAACACATTACCCAACATCAGTCATCTCACCCTGTGTCCACACTATGTCCCACTGACTCCAAAAAGCAGACCAGGAAGAGTTAACATGCAGGAATTTACAGCTGGTGTTAGTCCCCAGAACCTTATTCATCACCTCTAATACTGGGGTCATGGGTCAGAGGTTACATTAGTCATCTGTCTCATATCCATTGCTCCATTCATTATTATTATTGATGCCATCTATAAGCTTCTTGCCTCTTTCACTCTGTCAGACTTGGTTTGCTCGATCCTGTTCTCTGGTGAACTGCTCGACCAACATGCAGCTGTCGGCTGGACTAGTGCTGCCACAGTAAGAACGAACACACACACACACACACAGAAAAAAGTTGAAATAACAGCAGTTTTCAGTTCAGCAGGAATAGCACTTGTTCTATTTTATTTGTCCCATTATAACATTTAAGTCACACACACATCATTATGCTGACTTATCTTGTGTTGTGCTCTATTTGCAAGATAACCAGAGACCAGCTATTCAGTTCTCTAAAAACAATAAACAACACTGAAACTATTCACCTCTCAGAAGCGAACACATGATGGTAATTAGCCGGCAAACTGAGGAGGATTTATTTAGAGCATCAGTCAGCAGCAGTGCTTTGATTTTGGTTCTGGCTGGACCATGCTGTTGTTGTGATCTCTTGGGCTGGGGGGTACAGCATGAAATATGCTTCTGTGCTTATTCAGTTTTCTTGGCAGGAGCGGGATGAGAGGACTGATAATGTTGAAACTGTTCTTTTTACATCTCTGTTCATGTACGGATTAAACAAATGTGATAAAATGTGTTAATTAGTGACTATCAGAGGTGCTGGACAGAGACACGCTACCAGTATCCCCTGTTTTTAGACTTTTTGCTAAGCTAAGCTAACCGTCTCCTGGCAGCAGCTTCATATGCAATGTACAGATATACCAGTGGTACTGATTTTCTCATCCTACTCTTGTCAAGAAAGCGTATTTCAAAAACCTGATGCGTAAAGACAATATTTTTGTTGAGCTTGGTTCTGACTGAAACATCAATGTTGTTGCTGTTATCTTGTTTGTTGTCATCAGTCAGCAGAAGTTCTTTGCTCTTGGCTCCGGAGAGACCATCATGTTGAAAACTTTGCTTCTGAACTCTGGAGACGACGCCTTCTTGCCGCGACTGACTCTCCGTTTCCCCAGCAACATCCACTATATTAAAGTACTGCAGAATGTGAGTTGTCATTGTGTCGATGGGTCAGCTTAAGGAAACTGGTTGATTGTAAAGTTCTAATCCTTAAGATTTCACTCCTGGTTGATTTGACAGCTGTAGTCAGTGGTTGGTTTAATATTCAGCAAACGGTCATTGAGCAGCTGCTTTGTCAGAAATACAACAGAAGAGCAGCTGATCTGTCTGTTTACAGTGCAGCCAAACAAAGTCATGTTGTTTAATTAAAGACATCAGCAAATAATTTACCTTTTCCCATCATGCCCTGAGACTCAATCTGATTTGACACAATAGCAGGAGACAGGAAAAGAGTTGCTTAGTTTTGTGAGGAGGTGGAGTTGTGCAGTCTGTCTGCAGCTCCTCATCTAACAGCTCACTGTGGCTGCTCCTGACTGTTCTATTGCTCCCTGACATACTGAAAACTGATCTGCTGTCAGATTACCAAAGTGACTAGTATCTTGTTTTGTTTCACACTTTTGATGTACAGCCACAGGCGTGCTGACCTTGGTGACAAATACATTGTGTTTCCTATGACTGCCACACAACCCTCCCTGTGTTTCAGCATTCGAGTGCTCTTAATGTGAAGCAGCAGCATCACTAAATGTTGGGTTAGCATGAGCAGGAAATTAATACAGCTCTGATTCGGCTGTAGGAGAGCAAACACTGAACAACTAGATTGGCATCAATGAGATAATGTCGAATTACTTATGACATCATGTCCTGTGCATCCCTCAATCTGA
Source organism: Chaetodon auriga (assembly GCF_051107435.1). NCBI lineage: Eukaryota > Metazoa > Chordata > Actinopteri > Chaetodontiformes > Chaetodontidae > Chaetodon > Chaetodon auriga. Next base: position 19,272,380 of record NC_135086.1, read on the forward strand.
ATCCAGCACAGGAGTGCCAGACTCCTGCACTTTTACTGAATGGTGTCAAAACCAGGTCTGAATTCATGAAAATCTTACATGTCCACTGTGTAGGATTTAGTGGCATGTAGCGGTGAGGTTGCAGATTGCAACTGACTGAATACCCCTCCCCTCCCCGGCCCCTTCCAAGCATGTGGGAGAACCTAAGGTGGCTGCTAAAAGCACAAAAGGTGCTCTGTAGAGCCAGTGTTTGGTTTGTGTAGGCATATATGGTGGCATATAAAGAGCTCATTCTAAGGTAAAGAAAACACAACAGTTCGTATTGTCAAGTGATTATAGGAAACGAAAATATATATCAGAATATTTTAGATAATTTCTGCCAATATATCCCCCCTAAATCTTACACACTGGACCTTTAAGGACCTTTAACATCACATACAACTCATTAAACACAACAAACTGTGTGTCTGTATGTGCAGCAAGACAACGTGGTCAGTTGTGATGTCACAGAGGAAGTCAACAGCACAGCAGTGGATGTTGACTGCAGTGTCACCAGCCTCGTCTTTGCAGCGCAAGCCCAGGTAAGCCTCAGCCAATCACACGCTGTTATTGAAATTATTTAATAAAAAGACTAAGGGTCTAGAATCACGGGAGCAGCTCTGTGATGCTTAACAGCAATGCTTTTAGCTAAATACTATTGTCACCATGCTAACATGCAAATGTTTACCAATAATGCTTATCAACATCCTCATCTTAGTTTAGTGTGTTAGCATGCTGAAATTAGCTAATTAGCACAAAACAGTACAGTTAATGCAGATGGGAATGCCATTATATTTTCAGATATTGAGTCATGGAACAAAATATTGGACTAATTCAAATGTCCAATAACCTGATGATGGCACCAGATAAGAGACCAGAGGTTGACCAGAAAGATTAGAGTTCATCCAGAGGAGAACACGACTGTCTGGACAGCCGTGAAATTTGGTTCATTCACTAGTTGTGGAGGCATCACTAAAATCATTAGGACTGATGGTGTGGAGAGGGTGGAGTGTTTGTACTTGTCTTGACTTCTTGTTCCCCAGCTTTTGCCTCATCAGCAGATATTTGTTGTATTTCCATCATCTCAGTCGTTTTTCTGAGTAAATATTGTGAAAGAAACTGTTGAAATATCCCAGTTCCCCCTCAGAAAAAGACTGAGCAGCAGTTTTAAGGCAACGTTTCCTTTAACGTGTAAAAAGTTAAAATTAAACATGAACACAATTCAACAAAGATTAAAAAAAGTGAAGTATTAAAGATACTAGAAGTCGACAGGAAAAGAGCAAAATCTGACTCATCACTCTGCAGCTGTCAATCATTAAAACAAGAAACCTGAAAACCATTTGAGCTCACAGACGCATTTCCTGTTTCTTGTAGCTGGAAATCATCTTCCTATTGGACGTTAGCCAGAACAGCACACCTGGTGACATCATCATTCACGTCAACACCAGCAGGTAATTTCAATGAATGAAACTGACTACTAAACTTTTAAGAAAAACATTAGCTTCCTTAGCATCGGTTCATCTGTGAGTTAAGGATGAGACATGTGCAGGTTAACTACGTGTTCATGTGTTAAACCTTTGTCTACAGTGATAACCATGAGAGGGAGGAGTACCTCCATGACAACTCCGTCAGCCTCCCTCTTCATCTCAAATATGGAGTCAACGTAAACATCCATGGGTGAGTTGGCACACATCACTCTAATTATGTTAATAATAATCATTCTTTATGTGTAGTGCACTTTTCAAAACCCAAGTAATGCAGTGTGAAGAATCAATGAAAACATAGATAAAATGAATTCACTTCCATGATGAAATATGTTTGACTTTTAGTAGAACACTATCCATTATGACAATATTAGCCACTGATGTCCCTGTCCACTGATGTCTGTCTGTCTTGCAGTTTTGTGACTCCCACCTCATTTGTGTTTGGGGATGAAGACTTGACTCCTGTTGACTGCTACCCTGAAAGATTCAACTACACATACAAGGTAAACATCCCTTTAATTCCATAATTTACCCCATAAACATACAGACAAAGAGGAAAAAGGAGTGAAGGCCTGGTCACAGCAGCATTTCAAAGCTTCAGTCACAACGACTAAGTGAATCTGCACAGATTTATCGCAGTAATTTTAACATTGGTTTAACGCTGGACTTGTCATAGTTGCAAAATCACAGATGTTACTAATATTATTAATAATGCCTCCATACTAATCAATCCGTAAGCCATGACACTGTGACAGTGAGTCAGCATGGACAAATACCAGGACCCTGAAACTGAAGCAGCTAAATGGAATCCAGCCATTATTCATTTCATTATTTACACCAGTCCCTTATTCTGCTTTGGCATGTCAGAATGTCCATATGTAGCATCTGTCTTGATAGCGCTGACCTTTGAGGGACCTGAGAAACAGTCCATAATGATGGAAGCATAGCTCATTAGCTGTGCAAATAGAAATCTTTATAGAATGAAATGATGTACAATCCTGACAACTAAATACCAGAGGTATAAAAGTGGTCAGAGAGCTATTGTGATTGACTGTCTTTAGCCTGTTCCTGGCAGGATAATGAGTTAGTGCAGTGTTTGCCATACATTAATTTGGTAGTGGGAACCCGCCACAGTATCACACTGACCGCCGCATATTGATTTTCTATTTTCCCCACACATAGACGATGGAAGGAAGGTGAGCAGATCAAAGTAGTTTGTGAGTGAACACTGAAATATGGAGAAGTAGAATTAAAATGGTGAAATAAGAAATGACCTTCTACAAATTGGGTAATGTATTCTCTTCAAGTATCTGTCATTCTGTGAGAGACACTGTAGCGGTTAGTTTGTCAGCTACAGCAATTCACCAAATAACCCTACAAGCAGTCACTACATTACTGAGCTTAAAGAACCATAAATTTCAAGAGGACAGACTCTGCCTACACTTCCTGAGTTGCTTCCTGAGGCCAACTGAAAACACTTCTGCAAACTCCCTAAACTCCAGGCTTTACTTCTGGTAACAGCCTGAACAGAAACCCAGCTTCTATCAAAGACTTTGGTTCCATCGATTCTAATCTAATCTAATCTCCCTCCTGCTACATTTGTTGTTCTGTCTGTCTGCAGGTGTTAAACTCTGGTCCCAGCAGGTCTGTAGATACTGTGGTTGACATTGCACTCCCAAAGATCCTCACACCTTACAAACACAGACTGCTGCAGGTGGTCGACTGGCAGGTACGTCCAGGACGAGCAATTAGCAACAAAAGCAGAAGTAGCACCGTCAGCTTTAAAACTGTTTGTAGTATCTATGTGGTTCCTCACAGGTTTCTGAAGATACATGCAGAGAAAACTAATTTAGGTAAAGCACTCAGCACTCAGCCATGCTGGTTGCTGGTTGGATAGTGGTAGCAATGGTGGTTGAAGCAGCAGTAGATGTGGTAATAGTAGTAGTGGTGTTTGTAGTAATAGTCACAGTTATGGTAAAAACATGAGCGGTAGTGAGAGTGTGTATTTCATATTAATATATTCATTCTGTCTCTGTGCAGTCGTCTCATGGTGTGTGTTCAATCAGTGACACAACTGTTTCAGTCATTGAGGACTGTGACGTCCCCCAAGCTTCCTTCATCAAACAGCTCGTCTTCTTCTTCTCCTCCACCTCCACCCGCAGAATGGTACACACACACACACACACACACACACACACACACACACGATAACAAATATACAACTAACAATATAAAACTGTACGACTAAGAAACTAAGTCAACATTTGTCACTCCATCACCTTCACTACACATTGACCTACAATGTATAAACTTCAGACTTTTTTTGTGCGTGTGTGTGTGCAGTTTTGTGGCCGTGGTGATAAGCTGTGTGAGCGGTTGGTTTGTCAACTCGGTAACCTGGAGGCAGGGAGAGAAGCCATTATCCAACTGGAGATCAGACTGAACCCTGCTGTACTACTGCAAGCTCCGGTAAAACACACACACACACACACACACACACACACACCCACACACACACACACACACACACACACACACACACATCACTGATTTCTCTTTTCTTCCATTTTTGCCTGTAACTGCAGTGATTGTGCATTAGAGTAGACAAATGTCTGGTGTCCTACACTCTGCACTGTGCCTGAATGCATCCCATGTAAACAGGGAGCATTGAAGCTGCTCCACTGCTAACGTGCTGCTTTCATTATGCAGCACGTGTGGAAATGATATCAAACTGATCCACCGAGAATAACTTAGTTAAAACCAACCTAAACTGGTCTACACTCAGTGATTGTGACTCAACACTTCCTGCAGCCACTTAACAATGAAAGCCACAATCATTGCTTTTAGTTGGACTATTAAGAAGTTACAGGACGTGGTGGGTTTTATTTAAAATACTGAAATCTGAGACAAGACACTTGTCACATAATATTTGACGTTAGCATAAAGTAGTCATAGAGGAGATGCATTAAAACATTGCATTAACAACTGGACAATGTTGGACAGGTTGTGCTTGTTCTCTCCTGTTCTTCCGCAGATGTTTTTCCACTGAAATCTAACCAGACTTACATTTAGAGCAACAGGTAAAAACATCTGATCTCTGTCTGCATGTCTGCTTCAGGGTCGTCATGGTATCATGAGGATGGAGAGCACTGCACTGATGTTAAATCCCAGAGAAGACCCTCATACCAACCTCATCCATGGGCAACCTGTGGCACAGGTAAAACACCTCGACACCCGCCACAAGGCTGGCAGTCAAACTAGACCACAGTTGGAACGAGCAACAGCACCATCAAAGCCTCATGGGAGATGTAGTCGTTGAATTTTTACACAGTAATCTACTGTATATTCTAGCTGTTACAGGTAATCATATATGTGGTACATTCCCAGGTGGTGGTGGAAGCTCTTTTTGCACAGAAACCCTCAACAGCAGTGAAGGTCTTCATCATCGTCATCAGTTTAGTTTTGGGTCTGATGATCCTGGCTGCTCTCATCTGGTGTCTGTGGAAGGTAAATATTCACTTTTTCACTCATGCGCTCTTTGATGTGACAGATTGTCTGCAGATTTTATCACACAGATGATAATATCTGCAGACATTATCAGCCGAGACGTAGCAGTAGACCATCTCACTTCTGCTGTGCTCTACTCAGACCAACAGTGTATCACGATCTCATGGTATGATGAACTGTATATGCTGTATATCTCATTGTAATGGTCAGTGTATCATGATATGGTAAACCACAGATAAGCCATAGCAAGCACAGTATATTGCAGTGTAACCGACCAAGTAGGAATACCTAGTTAATTTTTTGACTTTCTGTCAACTTGTCTACCTGTGTGTCTCTCAGGCTGGATTCTTTAAAAGGGACTTCCAGAAGAAGACGGAGGAGGAGGAGGAGTTCAGGAGAGACAGCTGGGACTACGTTCCTAAAACTGAGAAAAGAGAGAGCACTTCCTAACGCCGACTGTCACCTCTGGCAGTGACCTCTGACCTCAGGATAGAGTTCACATTGCGACCGTGCAACAGTTTGAATGAGACATAAGTGCTGATGGGTACCATGGATGGATGGATTGCTGCATATGACAGCATGGCAACACAATTTGTCCAAAGCAGCAGAGAGTACTGTCCTGACTGTCACATGGTTTGAAGCCACAGTCACAAGTCAGCCCAGATGGTTTTCACACAGGTTTGTGCTGAGTGTGATGAATGATAAAATGTCTCAAGTGAACGCCTCCTGAACACACCTGAATCTCACTGTGCCTTGTAAACTATTTTGCCTGATGTGCCTTCACAAATACAGACAAGTTCAAAGACTTGAAAAAGACTGCAGCAATGGATGGATTGATGGATGGATGGATGAATAACAAGGGAAGTGAACCTGAAACAATCAAATATGGACCAATTAGAAGGCTGCAGGCCTTCCTGGGATTGTAGCATCACCTGCGACACTGTTTTTGATGACCTCCGTTTTGACTCTTAAGAGGAAACAAACCTAAGAAAGTGACTTTCTGGTGACCTTTGATCTCAGGGGATGGTAACCTGGCCTCTGATTGGCTCATAACTCTGTCTGTGCACATTACCTTTCCACATTTTTGTTTACCTGCTGAGCAACACTTTATGCACTGGTGACACACACAGAGCAGACTCATTGCCTGTGTGGCACACACCCAATGCTGTCCAGACAGAAGAAGTCATCCAGCGATGGCTGCTGGGATGTGCGTGCACAGTCAGACTGCCGCCTTCTGTGGGTCGACACAGACAGATGCTAGCAACAATCAGGGTCTGTGTTTTAATAGATGCCTTCACTGTGCTTTGCCCTTTAGCCTGCCTGTTATTCTGAGTCTTGGGCTCAGTCACACACACGGTGAGATTTCATGGCAGGCAGAACCGTTTCATTTCAATGAACTTGCGTGATCAATGGGTGGATTCGCTCACATTGGCGGAGTAAATCTGTGCAAATCTTTTGCTTTGAGCTCAACTTTGCCTTAACCCTGTCAGTCTGATTTCACACTCACTCGCTGTTTTTCTTATCTGCTGTGTGCCTGCGTAGTCCACCATGCAGCCGTGTACCACTGCTATGAGGAAGCACTTCACGAAATGTGGTGGAGAATGGGAAACTGTTTTGATGTGCGCAGGAAAAATTGAGAATAATGAACCTTCTGGCACAACCACCTGAAAGTGACGCAATAACAAAAAAGAGATATTTTTACTTGTTTTGACATCAGTGAAATGCAGATCTGCTTTTCATGGTATCAATTATGACATGTTGACATGAAGGGTCTTGTGGGAGTTCTATAATAACAATCCATTTAATTTATAGAGCACTTTTCAAGAAACTCAAAGATGCTGTCCTGACAGATGAAGTAAAAAAGAAGCAGAGAAATGAGCGCACATGGTGAAGTTTCCTGCTTCAGTGTCATTGTGGTGAACTGCTCCCTAAACTGTCAGAGTGAAAGTTCAATCAAAGATGTTTGGTAACACGTTGAGCCACAGGCTTGAGTGATGGAAGACTACTTGAAAATCAGCTTTTTTTCTTTTTAATGTTTATTAAGGTATTTAAAAGATTCAACGCATTGTTTTAAGTGTCTGTATGTTGTGAATGCAGACATTTAAAACAGCTGCTACCCTCCCTTCTGTTTATGTATGTAGTACAAATGCACATCACACACACACACAGATGTTTTTAATATTTTAATAAATGGGTTTGTCGCTGTTTGATTGTTTTTGTATATGTGAAGTTGTTCTGCACTGAAGAGTCTCACTGCTTTTGTCAACAAGTTTGCATTAAAATGAAGGATTTTCTATTTAAACATGAACTTGGACTTGTTTTTTTTCTCATCAAGAGCACAGCTGTCACTCTAAAAATCTCCATGATCTGCATAAAAAAGCTTCTAAGAGCTCGTGAATAAAAAAAAGCCACATTAAGTAACAACAGCTTTGTTATATTCAAATATAAAACTGTTAGTCTTTGGACACGTGGCGCTCATCGAGGGTCGTTCTGCTTGTGCTGCAGCATCTGTACAGAGAGCTGCTCGACTATACAATGTATAACAATAATCAACACGCCGAGTTTATGCTTCTTTTCCCCACAGTGTTGGATTCAATTAACTATTTTTAGCTCACGGCTACAGTTTGGACTCACAAACTACAGATGAAGCTTTGCTCTCAGCCACAGAACCGCTGACTGGACAAGATATAGAAACTTGTATTAAAAAAAAAATAGGCAACACAGATTAGATTAAAGTCAAGTCATCTGAGAAGAGCTGGCAGTTAAAGCAGAGTCAAATGTAAACATTCATTTCAATATAGAACCTTCATCTTTACCCTCATTGATCAGCTCAGTCCATAAAGCGCAGACAGTTTGAAGTTAAAGGTTATCAAAGCTGCACTAATCAATCGATCACTTCATGCAGCTTTGACATTAGTGTTGTAAACAGGAAGCTGCAAAGCTCTGCTGCTACATTTAAGCGCTCTCGCTACTTGAATGAAACTTCTACATTAGTTAACATCGCCACGGGAACACTAATGACCGAGAGAGGGCACTGTTGAGTTGTTTTGGTTACTCTGGTGACGTGTCTTGATCCAAACACACACAGCAGCATCCCCTGCTGGAATCAGATGCAGCTGCAGGAGACGTTTGACTCCGCCTCGTCCACCTCCTCCCCATACAGAGTGATGAGCTGCGGGTGGACCCTGAACGCACCACATAAACACACACACAGAGTTAGAGGTACATGAGAGGAGTTGCCATGGGCCTGATTATGGCCCAGTGAGATAAAATGTAAAATCATGTAACAGGTAAAGGGCTCAAAGCACAAAACAACACTGTTATTTTTTCACATTTTTAAGTGTCTGTGACATTTCTGCCTCTTCCTTTTCATTCTTTGGCAGTAAGAACAGTCCTGTTACTCTGACCTCCAGTGATGCACATTTCTCAGCTCAACCACGCCCTTCATTTGATGTTCCATGTCATGCACCCCTTTATGTTAATCTGCAATTTAACATGCTATTCCTGTGTCTGAATAAGTGCCCTGCTCACTTTTACATAAAGGCCACAGCAGCAGTCTGTCCAGGTCAGACCGAGAAACATTTCTGTAGCATTTTCAACAAGGCACAAGTCTGAACTGAATGCAGGCGGATTAAAGTAAAGGCTGCAGCAGAGAAAGGACAAACATGTACAGAGGAGAGAGAGAAATGTGTGACAGCTTGTGGGTTAAACAGCCCTGAGATCTGCTGTGATGAGCAGTGTTTTAAACATGAGAACAGACAGCTTTGTCTGGACATTTTCATAAACAAAAATGATAGAATATAGTTATTTTCTTGGTGCCAGATGGAGCCAGCCTACTTTTTCACATAGCACACAGTGATGAGGGCGATATTTACCTCATGTAATGAAAAACAAAGCCCAATGATGAACGGCAATAAGTTGTTTTAGGACAAAGCGATCAGCAAAAGAATAAAGTCAAGCTCTGCAGTCAAACACAGACCTGATGGGTGATTGTATGCTTATTTTCCTGTCCTGTCCTCAAGAGAAAAACATGCTTCATTCCAATATAAGAAACTCGCTTTTACTGGTACTTATATGACTGTCCAGCTTCAGTTTCAGTACCACTGGAAGACAGGGAGATATGAACTGGAATTATGGGCTCTTGTGTGAATACGACACCCTTCGAGATTTTGCAGAGATGTATGAAGAACACTGAAGGCAGATTGTAATCTTGACATAGCTTGAGTTGAAGAGGAGTCGGATTCATACAAGACTGTGTCATCTGCATAAAAACTGATATTTTAAGTCTGTGGTGGACTGATGACATATTTATGTAGAGCGTAAAAATGACCCCATCACACAGGGGAGAGAAAATGTAGTTTTCTGTCATTATTTGGTTGTGGTGATCCTTTTCAATACGGGAAAGCCTGAATGCACTGATCATATACAGTAATGTATGTATAACTGTTTGTTAAGCTACTTCACAGCTTACTAATCAGACATTGTATCAACCAAATGAATAATCAACTTTTCGAGAGAGTTGTTGGCAGATCAATCAATCAGTAATTAAATAGTAGATAATAGTTAATTACAGCCCAGATTCACTCGGTGTAATGTCACACCATTAATAACAATATTGATGATTACTGTACCACTGAGCGTCATACCTGACGAGCACTTCGTTGGCAATTTCCACCAGCTCTCCGTCGATGTTCCAGGGGAAGGCAGCTCCCTCTGATTGGATGATGGGCGAGGTTTTGGACTCACCCTCTTCCTCGCTCTCCTCCTCTGACCAGCCAGTCAGCGACCGGGGGCGGACCCTCACTGCTGACACAGCGTGCGTCTCCACAAAGGAGAAGCTGAACTGCAGACGGACAACCAGGCAGTCAGGAGAGACAGACAAGAGTGTGTGTGTGTCTGTGTGTGTGTGTGTGTGTGTGTGTGTGTGTGTGTGTGTGTGCGCATCTTCACAGGTGAAAGGTCAGTTGAAGAGGATAGAAAGGCTTGTTAGGATCCTTGTTAAGCAGCTTGTTAATCTAGAGGAGTGACTCAGTTTCTTCCTGTTTACTGTCCTCTGCTGTCTCCACTGTAACATCATGGACCTCCAACAGGGGGCAGCAAAGACCAACAGACAGACAGACAAACAGACTATCTCTGTCCTGTCTTCATCTCCCCTCAGGTTTGTTCTTTTGCGTCAGCAGAGTCTATTAATATTGTCTTAAATTACAAATAAACTGAATCATGTTGAGGTTTGGACCGTTGATTAGATCAAATAAGGCATGCGAAGGTGTCACCTGTCAGCTCTGACTAAGTGTGATGGCATTTTTCACTGTTCTCTTGCATTTTACATACCAAGAAAAATATGAATTAATCGAGGAAATAAGCAGATTCATCTATAATAACTAAGTAAAGAACAAGAGAATGAATAGTTGCAGCACTATATGAAATATTTAAAAATAACCTCCATCTCTACCAACTACAACAGTAGAATGCTGCTTACACATTAATGTGAGTAATAATAACTTCATAAAATACAATAACATATTTAGTCTCACAGGGTAATTTCTCTGCACTTTCTCTGAGTACTTTTATGTTTGTCATTTGAAACAGTGACAGTCAACACATTTTCCTGATAATACTTCATGTACTTTAAGAACATTTGTATCATTTGAGCAGTGTGATATTGAGAAAGTAAAGGATGAGTAAAGGATAAATATTCAGGTGTCCATATGAACACTGAAACAGCTCTTGCTTGCTGTAATCATTCGTCCTGGCTGTGAAGAGATCCCTTCATAATGTGCTTCAGTGTGAGTGATGGGGGACAAAAGTCTGTAGTTCTTCTGTCTCAACAGAAGTTTGTATGAGGCTTTATCAAACAGGCATCGTTCAGAGTCAGTGTTTTTCTTAAAAAGCTCCTCTTTGTGTTACTATTCCTCCACTGCAGCTCAGCACGGAAACACTGTGCAGGGAAAGACAAACAGGACATCTTGTACTCCACAGACTAACGTGTGGGGACACACACTTGATGTTCAAGTACAGAGAAGCAGAGTGAATGTTTCTGACTCTGGTTTTTAGATCACGCTGCAGAAAGTTCTGGATTTATGTCAGTTTTTCGTGCACATTTTACCCTGACAGGACTCCACTAGGTGAGATTCAACATCCTCAGATGAACTCAAACTGGCTGCTCCACCAGGACGCCCCGTCTTGTTTGAGGTTGATCTGTCCGTCCCTCCGTCAGGACACTAACAGGATGTAGGTCAGTGAGTAAATAACCTGTTTACTCTGTAGGAGAGTGAACGCCACGCGGTCAGTATATTTAGTAAGTGGGTTAGCGTGCAGTCTCACAGGCCAGACCAGGCCAGGCCATGCTGAACCAGGTTAATCTGCCCATTAACTAGTTTGTTTGGTTATTTTTGCTCAGTGAGAGGTTGAAGCCTTAGAATGACAAGATTAACACAGATACAGCTGACTGTCGCTGTTTCAAATGACAAACATCACCTGCATCTGATTACATGAGCTGTGGATAATGAACATGAACTAAACAATGGTTAAAATGAAAAGTTCGTCTGTTTTCTGGTTAATGTGTCCTCTGCAGCTGATCTGCAAAACAGCCAAAGATTGCTAGTGACTGAAAAGATGCATGACTCCATCACGTCATCTCAATTCAAACCTGCTATAAATAATTTTTTGGCCACTTGGGGGCAGCGGAGACAAACAGTGAACACAACACTGACATATCATCGCCTTCTATGTTGCTAAATGCTCCACAATGTTCACTAGCTACTTGCTAACAGTGTCTCTCTGCACATAACAGGGGAGGACAGGAGCGGGAGAACTGAAAGTAAACATAGTGAGGACATCTCACCTGTCCACTGGAGCTGCTGTATCTCTTCAGGTGTTTGATGAACTCTGACCTGGAAGTGTTTCCAACTGCAATCAATGCTGCACTGCCATTTGCCAGCCTGCCACAAACAGAAAGTGGAAGAACATGTTGAGTAGCAGACACACGATGAAATGACCCGCAGTGTGGTGCATTCAAGGTCACAACACAGCTGACTTTAACATTCTCGGAAGGATTGACGGCTTGTCATGCACTCGTGTACCTGGTGTTGGGAGCCAGTCCCTGAGGTGTGTCTGGACTCAAACAGGGGATGGACATGATACTGATGCTCAGATACAGGCCCTGATTGGTTGTCCAGGACCCCTCTCCCTCTGCACCAACCAATCACAGAATGAAAACAGTAAACGGTTGCATCTGAACCAGATTCACTGTCTAAAGACAAACAAGTACAGGTCTCACCTGATTCTGGATCCTCGTCCTCGTCCTGGTCTCTGAGAGAGAGGAGATCAAAATTTGTTTTAAATGTGAAGATTGTCAAGGTGACACACTGACATTTAGAGACACGTACAAAATATTTTCTATACTCATTTATATATAATGTACATAGCCTCTATAGTTGATTTTCTAGCTTTTTTATGGTCGATTTGTTCTACATGTTCTTTTTTCTACCTCTCCTTTTTATTCTTGCTGTGAATTTCCCTGATGTGGGATCAATTAATCTTATCTTAACAAGTCCGAAAATGAATGTAGAGAGGAGTCAATAGAGGGGGGACGTTCAGAGCTCCACCAGCCACAAAGTTTAGCTCAGAGTCAGCAGACTTTTAGCCAGTCTACATTACATTAGGTCTGATGTTTGTGTTATCAACACTCAGAGACAGATTGGAGAAATTTTACCTCTAACTTTATTGAACTTCTTCCTGTGTACATCTAGTCATACGTCGTAGCACAGCAGCCTTGTGGGACATACCTATCCAGAAGCCCTCATTGCCTGTAACTCCAAAAAATGACCAGCCGCCACTGATGCAGAGCCTTGGGCCTTGAAACGACAGTGTACTGCATTGTTTCTCACAGTGTGAATGTTGGTCTGAAGCCTAAAATATTCTGTCTATACATAATAGTATATGTGTGTGCACGTGTGCGTGTGTAGTTCTCACCGCTGTTCAAACAAATTCTTGTTCGACTTCTTCGCTGGTAGGAAAGACAGCTGGCAGTCTTCTGGTCTGAGGGAGACAGAAGACAGAAAGACATGAGAACCAGTCTGCAGGCATGCAGCAGAGCTTTGAGCTAAATGCTAACATTAGTGTGCTAACATGCTAACAAATAAAAATGATAATATGCTGATGTTTAACAGCTATGATGCTCATCATGTTCACCATGTTAGTTTAGCTTGTTAGCATGCTAGCATTTGCTAATTAGCAAAGGGGATGTTTGGACAGTACACACGTGTCTATGTGTGTGTGTTACCTCAGCCTAGCCAGTGTCTTCATCAGGGCATACTCTCGCCGTCGGGACGACGGCATCCACCTCTTCTTCTCCGCCCGTGCTAAGCTCTGCCCGCCGAAGCCGAACATGGCAGAGAAACCGAAACGCACCAACTGACCAAGAGACGAGAAGCTGCACATGTCCACCTGCTGCAGGTGACCTGTAGGCCCAGAGGCAGAGACAGAGACAGAGACAGAGGAGAGAGTGACACATTGATCAAAGATTCTTTTTAATTAGGAAAATTTGCTAGAAAAACTTAAGACCCTAAACACACACACACACACACACACACACACGGCCACAGCTTGTAAGAAAGCCAAGTGGTCGTATGGTGAGGAGCTCATTAATATTCATGGAAGCAGCATTCCAAATTTGGGCGACAGAAAGAGGTCAGAAGTGTGTGTGTGTGTGTGTGTGTGTGTGTGTGTGTGTGTGTGTGTGTGTGTGTGTCTGTTAATATCTCCAAACTTCAGATGAATCAGTGACCAGTCTTTGATTGTTATTGCTCCAGTTTGGCCAGTCTCTGGTGGTCTATCAGTCCAGTTTTCCCAGTCCCTGCCTATAACAGTCCAGTCTGACCAGTCTCTGAAGCAGCAGACTACAGAAGACGTTCATAGATTTAGGACAAATGTGTCTTTCTCTGTGTCTTCTAATGTTTTTCTAGGCTGATTCTCTCTTTTGGGTGAAATTTGCCTTTGAATGACTAATGCTATGATTTGACTGAAACATACAAGCCAACTGAAACAACATGAGACGTGTTAAATTTCACCAAAACTGTGAAACTCCATCCACGAAATGTGCCAGTGGATGTCTGTTTCTAAAGATTTCTGATTGGTCGTTATTCTGTTTGCAATCACAAACATGAAAGTTGTGTATTTCACTGGTGGTGCAAGGTGAGGGTATGCAAGGATCAGCGGTAAAGAAATATAATCAACCCTGTTTCATCATCAAGAGCGCTCAGCAAGATATGCACGCACGCACACACACGCACACACACGCATGCACGCACACACACACACACGCACGCACGCACGCACGCACGCGCACACACACACACACACGCATACACACACACACACACACACACACACACACACACACACACACACACACACAGCATGCCATCTGGCCACATACCTGCTGTAACCTACTGAACTGCTGTCTCCCCACCTGCCTGTCTCACTGACTGCCTGTCTGTCTCTCTGGATAGAATCTGATTTCCTCACCATATGGCATGTTGTCAGTGTGTGTGCGTGTGTGAGACTGACATCTCAGCTTTAATCCTGAGGTGGTCAGTCTCACAGTCAGTGTGTCAGTGAGATCAAACCTGAAGCGCTTCTTAAAAAGGTGCAACCCATTGATTCTGACCATGAAAACAGCAGCTAGTGTAACAGTTTGATTTATAAAGGACTGATCCTTCTTGAAATAGTGGCCTCTTCAGCTTCACTTTGTACATGCTTTAGCCTTTACTGGTTTGGTGTGCGTTTCCCTATCAAGGCTTCAATTGGGTAAAGAGACAGATCTTTGCACTCACCACCCAATCAGGTGGCAGCAGGAATGCCTGCTGGCCTCCCTTTTTCACTCAGCCACTTTGAGTACCTGGTACGTGGTTACCTATTTGTAGCCTTCTCGCAGCCTATGATTACCTGGTGCAGAGCCCCCCGGTGAGTGTTTCTCAAAGGGCGCCCCCACCCAGCGACTCGGGCATCCCTCTTTAAAGTTGATATGAATGAGCAGTTCATCTTCTCCCTGCCCAGGATGCTGAGGAGGGGGTACAATCTCCTATTCTGCTGCCAACTTCCTCCATTGTGGGGCACCTTACATACCTCTCCAGCTCCACTGTGACTGTGGCGCTGGAGGAGGAAATGAGGAAACGAGCCACCGCTACTCTGAGGTTCCCCCTATGGAGGTGCACAAGACCCCCTGAGATTCTGATTCAGGGGAAGTCAGGAGTCATGCAGCCACGTTTTATCTGCCGATACATCCACCGTGTTTGGTCTCACTGCCACCACACTGAGAGCGCTCTCCAGCCGAGCCAACCAATCAGTCTTGTGCTCTGCTTGGATTCTATAAATACATGTTTGTCAGATGAATGAATAGCGACTTTACTGTGCCTGCTGCAGTCACAACAAAAGATTCAGGCTTCAAATCCCCACTCTAAACCCCAGCAATACCAGGACTGGGGTGGGATGCTTGGTCAGCCCAACACAGGAGACTTGAAGTTCTGCTCCATTCCCACCACAGCCACCAGAAATGACAGCCTGATAACCTGACAGTCTCTTACAGCCAAAAAATAGTCTGTACAACAAGTTAATTAGTGAGCTTTAGAGGTTTTGTTAGGTGGACTTTCTTTCCTTGGGACAGAGCCTGGCAAGCTGTTTCTCTGTTTCCAGTCCAGCTAAGCTAAGATAACTAGTTGTTGGCTGTAGCTTCATATGTACCATACAGAAAAAACAGTGATATCTAACTATGAGCAAGAAAGCAAACAAACACATTTCCCCAAAATTTGGGCTAGTAGTTTAAATATATTGAAAACAAAGAATCACCCAATTAAATACTGAGTGTGCACCAGGCTGCCAAAGCTCTCAAGTTCCCAAAAAGAAGAAGGTCAACAGTTCAGCTGCCATTTTGAGTTGGTGTGGAAGTTCTGTTAAACAGCAGGTAACCATATCAACAGTGGTGATGCTCCAAGCTCTGATAACGGTTAACTAACTAACCATGGGTTAACCTGACCTCAGACACACAGTAAAACATGGAGTAGAATTTAAATACAGCCATAACACACACTGAGGTGCGCTGACATGGACAGCAGCAGACTCCTCATCTTCATTGAGTAAATTTATCCAATCAGGACACGGTGGAATATTGTCACAGTTAAGGTGAGTTCACCTTGGTCGTGTCATGAACATGAACACATCTGTACTGACCTGTAGTTAACTAGTGTCCGTGGGAACAGCTTCCTGCCTGGGGACTTTAACTGTTTTCCATTGTTCAGGAATTAGTCTTATTTTTGCCAATGAATACTCCCATCTGTCACTCACACTCACACACACACACACACACACACACACACACACACACACACAGCTCCAGCGTTAATTAGTGTTAATGAACCACCATTTAGCCAAAACCCATCATTCAAACACAGCAGCCTGCCATGCAGCCAGCTGATTGGTTGGCAGGTTTAGCTGGGAGGTGCAGGGGGCGGTGCTACAGTGAGGAGAGTAAACCTGTGATTTAGAGTGAAACTGATACTGCTGTTAGACATCTGTCTGCTCCCTCCCTCGTGAGTCCAGTCACAGCGTCTGCTTCGCTCCATTTTTAGGTTTGTTTGTTCTCAAACTTTGTCCACGCTGCTGCCAATCAATCAGCCAATCACATCAAAACTTAAAAAACACAAGCTCCTGATTGGTTCCCTTTGAGCTGCCTGAAGTAAATTAAATTACAACAATGGGGAGATGACCATAGATCTGAAATAGGTAGAAACCCACAGGGGATAACTTGACAATAGATCTAGAAATGGTAGCAGCCACCCAGGACAACACACTTATAGCTCTAGAACAGGTAGAACCACCCAGTACAATGTGACAATAGATCCAGGCTGATAAAACCCACCTAGGACAATGTGACTGTACTCATAACTATAATAACCCATCCAGGACATTGTGGCTGTAGATCTAGAAGAGGTAGAACCCGCAAAGGGTGATGTGATGATATATGTAGAACAGGTAAAAGAAGCCACTTAAAACAAATGCCAGGACAGGTAGAACCTACCCAGGACGATGTGCAGCGCTGCAGTGACTGGATCTCTGACTCCATGTACAGAACAGGAAACCACATCTGTAGAACCTGTAAAGATGGACAAATAGCAAAACATCCTGTCTGGCAGCGTCTACTTAATGTGCATACATGTGTCTCCGTACAGTGGTGTCCACAGTCTGTGGGTTGAAATGTTGTGGATCTACATAAGGGGGTGTCCTCTCTCTTACCAGCAGGAATGATTCCAAGTGGCAGCACTGGTTTCACTGGTTTCTCTGGAGAATCAGCATCCAGCTGGGCTCTGAGGACCATAGCATGACACAGCTCCGCCACTGAACCGTCCCCGCCAACACACACCACTCTGACAGGCAGGTGGAGACAAAAGTGTGTAAGGACAGATGGACAGCCTGGTGGACAAGTAAAGTTGTTAAGAGTAAAGTAAAGTTGTAAAGTTAAGACCCAACGGGGTCCTAATGAAACTATCCTCTGAGCTTCTGATGGCAGCCAGGAAATCCAGTGACAGTGAACTCCCATAGAGGAGCTCACAGTTTGGCACCTTTAACAGGTATCCTCATATACACAGTCATCCAGCAGGGGGCATGGCTTCTCCACAGGACCATTGCTGTTCATTTCTTCACTAAGAAAGAGGCTGAGTAGGACTGAGTATCAAACCTCAATGCTTTTTTTTGATACCAGCCAAAATGTGTCTGTGGCATCAAGTATTAAAAAAACTGTCAGGTACATAACCCTGGCACTGAATGTCTGCTCACATTTGTAGTCTTGTTTATTGACGGATCCTGATTTAAATCAAAATTCAGACAGTTTTAGACTCATTTATTCAGACGAAGGCAACATTTGACATGTGAAAACCTTGGCTTTAATTTTTAATTTTAAACTCACGCCTAGAACTTAATGACTTGAACTTCACAATAAAAGTCCAGTAAATTATCGTATTTTGAGACTGACAGAAATGACAGAAATGGACTCATTCAACTCAAGTAATAAACAGAAAGTCCAGTGGTTCAGTTTCAGGTAAAATGTACAGTTCACTTGGTGGCTAATCAAAAATGTGTCTGGTGGGTTTCACTGAAGAGAAGAGGGCTCATCTGCAGAGTTTGTGTCTGCAGTAAATGAGAGGTAAACAGACCCCCCCCACCCCCCACCCCCCCGTGGATGGGATTACCTGAAGCTCCGGTCACCACGGTGACAGCCAGTCTAATTGGCAAATGTAGGTTTCAACCAAATCCTCACCAGAGCAGTCACACACACACACACACACGCACATGAGCACACACACAGGCACACACTGAGCAGCTAGCTTAGCAACAAAGCTAATCTTCTCTAAGCACATTAAGCTTTATGAGGGCTGAGCACAAAAGCTGCTTACACACACACACACACACACACACACACACACACACACACACACACACACACACACAGACCATCACAGACAGTGATGTGGGTGTGATCAGTATTTTTGTACTTGTAGTTATAACTATTATTGATGTTGCTCTATTTTTGTTAATAATATCTTCACGGTTATTCGTGAGACTCGCTCAGATAGATGTTGGTGTTTGACCCCACCTGTCTGTGTGCGTTTGTGTTTGTGTGTGTGTGTGTGTAATCAGTCTGGGTCAGTGTGTTTGAGTGTCAGCCTTTGACCATAAACTGCTATTTAATTATCTGGTTCAGTTGAGTCTGTTATGGAAGGATGATGTCACCGTTTAATCAAGACATGTTGACTTGTATAAACATTACCTTTGACTTTAATGAATTGAAACTTTATTTAGCTATGGCATGTTTATTTTCCACAGTCAAATTACAACAGTGGGACTGGATTTGCGAAAGGTCGCAGCAACCCCAGAAAAAGTCCCTTATTAGCAACAGCGTTACATTTACTACACACACTGGTTAGTTCTCCAAAAGTATCTTCTATCATTAAAGTGTGACATAGTGTTTGATAATACTACCAATAAAGCATTAATATGTCACCACTGTCTTGCTTGTCCAAGCATGTCAACCAAACAGGGTTTTGTTTGAATGAAATAACGCTGTGATCTTAAATACAAGGACTAATTAGCTCTGCTCTGAAATACAAGTACAGCAGTTCTTTTTGTACATCTTCTCCATGAATCATGAAGTTTAGCCTGGGCCCTGTTAGCATTAGCCTCAGTCTTTTAGCATGTCATCATGTATGGAGCCATCAAGCACAATTTTAGGACTCATTTTGGGTCTTATTTTGAAATAAGACAGCTGAAAACATTGAAAACTCACCCGGAGACAGAGTTTTCAAACAACTCACGAAGCTAGGGTTAGTTTAATTAGCTAGGTAGCTACAGCTGCAAATCTGCAAGTTACAGACATCATTTCAACAAAACTGAAGGTCACTGGCTATAGAGAGCCTCTAAAATCAAAGATGAAATGCTTCAAAAATGAATGAAAATGGGAAGAGCGCAAACGTTGACATGCAGAGCAACACAAACAAGGGCTGGGGCCGAGCGAATGGTCAATAGGATGATGTTAGCCAAAAACTGGCCCCTTACCGAGGAAAAACACCTTCCCCAGATTTCATTAACACTACCATGCTACTGAAAATGAACTCTGACCCTGAAATGCCGTTATTAGCAGGGGTGCACATAGTGGTGTACAGGTAAATATGTGAGACAAATAAGAAATCAGTAATGTCAGTTGTTTCAAAACGCACCTTTGAGTAACAACCAAGCACAGATATCGTCACGTGTCTAACATGACCACAGAGACATCTGACCTAAAGCCAGCTGCTGAGCTGTGACTGGAGACAGCCAATCTGAGGCTCAAGCAGGGACTGAGAGGTGCATCTTCATCATCTTACCATGCAGAAGGCTGAAGCAGATGACAGTGAGGGAGAGGGTGAGGACCAAGAGGATGATCGCGCTTATTTACACCGCGCTATGTATGGGGTGAGTACCAACCACCATCTCCTAGTACTCAGCTGAGTATCTGACTAAAAAACATTATGTGCACCCCTGGTTAATCCATTAATATAACTAGATCAACTTCAAAGCAGCAGCTCGTTCTTTTTGTTGTGCAGAAAGTGTATTGAGTGCAGAAGATCAAGCGTGCAACTAAAGATGAAACATCACCACATTATCTGACTTACATGAAAGAATAACATCAGAATATTAACAACATTTTATGTGTCATTTTCTGCAACAATCTTCATTTATTGCAGGAAATCACAATTTTCCCTGGAAAGGGGAGATTTATTCCAGGCAAGTAATCAATTAAAAATCACTGGAGAGAAAGAGAGAGTGGTGAGATGGAGAAAAGGTAAGAGACGACTAACCCATCATATTCATCCAGCTTGCATTCCTTCATCACTGAGAGAGCGTGACCCTTCCTCTCTGTGACTGGAGAGAGAGAGACAGACAGAGAGACAGACAGAGAAAGACGAGGAGAGAGAGGGGAAAAAGAGAGGGAAACAGATGGAAAGACATTGAGATGGACAGAGATAGAGTGTTCGTGTGTGCGTGTGGTCACATGTACACAAGAGCGGGTTCGATGGATGCCAAAAAAAAGTGGGACAACGGATATCACACCATCTGCTGAGAGGAGGAGAGGAGAGTATAGGAAAGGAGAAGATGTGAGTCAGAGGAAAGGAGAGGAGAGGAAACAAGGGAGGAGAGACAAGTA
>NC_135086.1:19295624-19405624 GCF_051107435.1 Chaetodon auriga
TAGAGGCTGCATTATAAATCCCCATAGACCAGCACAGATCAATATACACACACACACCAGCTCCATTATCCAGCTCATTACTATAATCTGCTCCCAAAAGGCCGTGACCTCGCCCTGTTAATGACCCCACACACATACACGCAGTACACCTCCTGCTATCACTCCACCTCGCTACTCTGACCAGCTTCTCAGGAGTTCCTGCGAGGAGTTACCCAACACCCCCCGCACTCTTCTCTCTACTGGACCCCCACCACCACCAGAAGCTCCAACAACAACCACGATTCCTTTGTGAGTCCAAACAAATACCCCAAACCTGACAAGACCTTCCATTTCTACCCTCGTTAAAGGATGATACTCGAATCCACTGTGGCCTGGGGCTTGTTAGCTCTACAGTAGACGTCAGGGTGGCACTGGAACAATTAGCATTTCGACAAAAAAGTTCCAGGAACTATGGAACCAGAGTCCCTAAACTCAGGAAGTCAAAGCCCTTTTTTCACAACGATTCTGTAAAATTTGATCGATGGCAGCAGTGATTGAAATGCAATTTTTACACACGGGGAAACAATAACACAGAGTCGTGTGTTGTTCTTAGTCTTTACTGTTGCATAACCCTCACACACACACACACACACACACACACTCTCATTTAATTTGTGGGTATTTTTCGAGGAGGAAAGGTGGGCAGACAGGTAGATGCAGAGAGATCGAGTATCCATCAGATCACCTCCCCGCCTCAGCCAGCGGCTGGTTGCTATGGCGCTGCTAAAACATCACCATGGTAAACAATCCCTGTGTTGTCATGGAGAAGTGTTGAGTTCCTGAAAGAGTGAATGTTGTTGATGACATGTTGGTGCAGACTCAGCCTGAGGTTAATGCACAGTAGTGATCAGTTCTTTAACCGTCCAATTTCATCAGACTCTCTTGATCAAACGAGACATTTGAAGACGTCACCTTGGGCTCTACGACACTGTGATGGGCACTTTCACTACTTTTCTCTCATTTTACAGACTCATTGGTAAGTATTTGTCAACCAGGGTTTATTAGTCATGATCACACTTTACTCACCATCTCTGCTGTACAGACTTAGGTAATGCGGACTCCAGCAATAACGACAGGGGGCAACAGCTTTCCAGACATCTGAAGTGAAATCACCTCAAGCAAAAGCAAAAGTAAACACAGAATGTATTCTTGTGGTAATCCCTGGAGCTGTTGTAGCGTACTGCATAATATAGCAGATCCACTGTCAGATCAACTTTCCCACTGACTCCCCTGACTATATGCATACATGCTGGTTTGTTGACATTAGTGTAAGGCAGCGGCTCACTCTCCATACGGCTTGCTAACAAAGTGGTAGCAAATAAATCAGTTTACTATTTTTCCTATAAAACTGCCCTTCTCATGTGGAGCACAGTCAGTCTCCTCTGACATACAGATGACCTGACAAGTCTTTTTTTTTTTTTTTGTAAGGGCTGTCAGAGCGTTTGACCTCCCACATATGACCTGTGTGTGAGGTATGACTGTGTGCCCCTCTATAATAAACTTTGTTTCCTGACAAACTAATAAAGCCTTCAAACTAAATATGAAAGGCAGAGACAGAGAGGCAGACGGGTTTCTGTCATCATGTCACTATGGATACACTCACCGACTTCTCGGACACACCAGTTAATATGTAACACAATAGATACACACGCATACACACTCGCTCACGGGGCCATAAAGCAGTTTACAGAGGCGTCCTCCTCTGACTGACCCGTCTTTCAGAGACAAACTGTTAGAGAGCAGTGATATCACACAGCGTCCTGAATGCTCACAGGTTGTGTTGGACACATCAGGAGTGTCCCTGGTGGTGAAACTCTCAGTAAAACCAACATTGTTGAGTTTATTTGTTTGTCACATTTGAGATTTTGAGAAGAAAGTAATATTTGAATATTTTGTTTCTTTTACGGGAGAAAAGTCTTAATGGAGCTTAAGTGGTTTGTTTATCAATCGATTAGTCAAGCGACAGTAAATGAATCATCAGCTATTTTGATGATCAAATAATCTAAGTGATATTTTCAAGAAGAATAACACCTGTTCTCTGGTTCCTAGTAATCCTTTGACCTTTTAGATCTAAAATGTCATCACTTCTTCATTTTATCCTCAGATGTCACTTTCATGATATTTGTGAATCAGCTACAGTTTTGAGAGTGAGCGGCTTTAGCATGAATTAGGCTGCCACTGAAAGCTGCAGTGTTTCTACCTTCTCAGACAAGAAAAAAGTGATTAGAGACCTTTGAATTGGAGTGATTTTAACCTTGCGTTACTTGAAAATGTTGACAGGTAAACCTAACAAGATTCATTAAGAGGTTCCAAAGGATTTAGATTTCATTTGATATCCGATTTGAAGTCAACAAAATGCTACTGAAGCCCATCTCTGTTGGCCACACAGTGTTTTGATGGTGTCATTTTGACCTTATGACACCTTACAGTACCACCTGACTGACTGCTGCCACCTCCCACTCATTTCACTTTGTCACCGTGAACCCAAACTAACAGGCCTGTAAGCGAGCAGAAAACTGCCGTTGGATTGACAAGACAATTGATTTGGGAGGAGTCGAGACGGGCCTGAGCTCGGCCCGGCCGTCCCATCAGCTCCGCCGCCGCCACCAGCCTGCCAGTCTGTTGTGCTGTTAAAAAACTGCAGTCAATCCATCCGCCTTCTGACTGCGTGTATGGAAACAGACTCTATACAGCATCACTGCTTGCCCTTTGTCAATCTGACTGCCATTCACTCTCTGCACAGCGTTCTGCAGCTGCTTCACGCAGCAAACAGCACAGAATAACGCTCTGGAAACAGAAAATGACTGCTCTCTGCTCACCATTGTGCAGCTGAATGTTCGGACCTGGAGGTTAAGAAGTGGCGATGGTGTCTGCAGCGGTGGGACTGGCTGCTCCACAACGCCACGATTCACACAACAATGTGCTTTTCACACTGACCTCTGGCTGGAAAATAGGCTTAATGTCCGCACAGCGGCAGAGCAACCGACTGTGTTTACCTTCCACACACACACACACGCACACACACACACAGACTCCTCTGTTGCGGTGTGTAAAGTCACAAAAGCCATCACAGCTTGATGTGCAGTGTGACCACGCGAGCTGACGCACGACCTGTGAGCCATTCATGTATGTGTGTGTGCGTGACTGTGAGGCCAAAGACAAACGCTTAAAGAAGTTGTGACTTTGCTGCAGGGCCTCATGGGTAATCTGGTTTGACGGACAGACAGACGGGCAGACAGACAGGTGACCAGCGATAACATGTCAGCCCGATGCCATGGTGACAGGACGATGGTGGCGTGTGAGTGAGACCTTTGACCTGCTCATTTATGGATGGCTTGTAACATCTCTGTTGGAGTCGGTATTGTTGGACAAACATAGAAAACCTGAAATGCAAAGTGTGTTTGTGTGAGTTAAATCCACACACACAGCACGGCTACATTTCCATTGTGTGTTAAGTGTCAGCCAGGCACCGCCCACTACAATGCACCTGGGAAAGCAGCGCCTGGGAACTGCAGTCTGCAGCGACATCCAGAACTTCATTAAACACCTCCTGTCAGGAAGTGGTTGTGTTGCTGAGGTACAAGTCGTTTTTTTAAGAGGAAACATGCTAAACATGATAAAATCTACACAAAGGGAGTTAAGTCAAAGAGAAAATCATATTTTTAGCAGCACAAGCTGTGAACACATCACTGACACCAGCTTATAAAGCTGCTGGTGGTGTTATTACTTACACCTATTTCTGTAACTATTTATCAAGCAAACACGGAGAGCAACATTAGCATTCATCTGGAGACATATTTGTATTCACCTGATGAATTTAAGGCCCCCCCAAAAAATATCTGGCTCTTTATCGACTGAATGGCACTAACTTTTGCTGCTGAGTTGTGTCCAGTGGGTTTGCCAAAGCTTTTTCTTTGTTGCTGCTGCTGCTGGAAACCATCGCTGAAAGATGTATAGAGTGAAACAAAACAGCAAAGTTGCAGGCCAAAAGATCAAACCAGTGAGCTGGAGGAAGAACAGAGGCGAACTGCAGAGTCGGGTGATGATTCTCTGTAGGTTTGTTACTGCGAGTGACCCCTTTCCCATTACATGCAGATATTTAATCCACCCTCAATGGAAAATATTGACTTATTGCACTTTAAAGGAATAACTCAATATTTTATGCAAAACATTTTTTATTTCGTTCTGTCTGAGACTGAGATATGAAGGTCGATTTAAACTCATGTGTGTAGTTTTCCCAGTTTGGTGTGGAAGAACTGGATTCAGTTTTCTGACCTCAACCGCATCAAGCACCTTTGGGATGAACTGGAACACCGACTGTGAGCCAGACCTTATCACCCAACACGAGTGTTGGACCTCACTGATTCTCTTGTGACTGAATGGGAGCAAATCCCTGCAGCCAGGATCAAAATCATGCTCTGTTTGACTATCACATACATTTGGCCGTGTGGTGTACTGTATGTTAGCCAATAACATATAGACATTTCAGATATACAGAGAGTTTCATGTTTCTGCAGGGTAGATTTCATTGTCAACTTAAGTGAACTGGACACACGTGTGTGGGTAAACAGTATTTTAGCTAATCTCTCTCGCAGACAACGTGATTCAACTGCTGACAGCATCTTACTGGGTACTGCTGTACGTGTGTGTGCGTGTGTGTATGTGTAATCTGTCACTTTGTTCCGGTGGATTAGAGATTAGCTGCTGCTAATAGTTGATGCAACTGTGACTCACCTCATTAAACTGAGTGACAAACAGGTTGACAGAGAACAATGAAATTCTAATCTGAGCAGCTAGCAGTGCATCCGGCAATCTGTACAGCCGACTGCCATTAAAAATGGATCTGCCTTAAGTCATGCACAATCACAAATTATAAACAATTTGACGTAATCCTAAATTAAGTTTTATCTTAATTACATTCAGCTTTTCATCACATTTTACTGATCATCACAAATTAATCTGTATTGTTCTTTAATATCAGATCATTGGACCGTGTATCTACCTGAATACTTACATCTATCTACGGTATCCATCCATGCTCTCTGTAGGATGAACAGGTGAATGCACACAATGAGTTGCGCGCTATTAATAACAGTATTACTCTGTGGTGTGTGTGTGTGTGTGTGTGTGTGTGTGTGTGTGTGTGTGTGTGCATGTGGGTAATCATCTTACAGTATGACGCTCATTCAGTAGAAGTACTGAGTCATATTTCCAGTGTATCTCAGTTCTTATGTAACAGAGGAACTGTTAATCTCACTATCAGCCTAGATGCTCCATGTGAGGCCAAGAGATCTCCAAACTGGGCCCCAAGTGGGATATCTATGGTTTAAAGATCAGTCAATCCAAACCACCATTATGTCACCAAACAAATTGTTATTCTCCTACAGTGATCCTGAATACCTAAAATGGACGTAGCAGCATTTACAATACATGCATTTGTTAAAGGTTTTGTCCAAAGCAACTCTACAATATATTGAGTTTCAATGTTCAAGATTTTTTTTCGACAGACTGGAATCAACCTACTAATTCCCATACTGCATGCCCTTCTGAATGTGTGTGTTACCTGTGAGCATCTCCTTCAAGGCGTTGTACCAGGTGTGTGTGTGTTCTGCAGAGGCGTTGTGGAGGTGTAGCGTGTCCTCCTCCAGCCTCCTCCCTCTCCGCCTGCAGCAGAACAGAGCCACACCGAGCACGGCTCCCCCAGAATCCTGGCCAACTGCTCGCCGCCGCTTGACCTTCACTGCAAACACGTCCTGCAGCAGCATCACACCTGGCTGCTGCATGCACGCCTCACCTGCACGGAGAGAAGAACAGTTAACACAAAGCACCAAAACAGAGCACCTGAAAGAAGATCTGCATTCTAACGAGTGCAGGTGCAGTGGCAGAAACACGACTCATCAAGATTCATTTGAAACATTTGAAAATTTCATGGGAATCCATCCAGTAATTGAGGAGAAAATTTCACTCTGAACCACAAACGTCAACTTCATGGTGGGGCTACAGGATGAGTCAGGAGTTCACCAGTCTCATTCAGATCAATCCTCTGAGGACCATGACTGTCTGTCTGTGCGAATCATCCTGACAATCCATCGTATAGTTGTTATGATACTTAAGTCAGTACCAGAGTGGTGGACCAGGCAACACTGCCATCCCTCAAGTAATGCTGCTGAAGTGGCTAAAAAAAGATTTAGATCCAAAACTGATCCAAAATCTAAAAGCGTATTGATTCAAACTGCTGACTTTAGCCAACAAGTCTACAGACTTCAGCTCCTCATTAGCCACAAAGCAGCAGAGTCTGAAGCTCTCTGGTAGGTTGTGATTTGAACTCCGTAGCCAGTTAGCTATCTTTATACATGTTTCACTTGTAAGGTTGTTTAATACACAATATACAACATATATCAGACAGCTTTGGAGTCAGACAGTGTTTTTTCTCTGTTGATGGAGCTCAGTTAGTGGTTTCCCCTTGACGAAACCTTGGTCTTGACCACTCTGGAAGCAGAGAGATGAAACTGATAAATATGTACATCGTCATTCTTGAGAAGACGGCAAAAAAGTATTTCTCAAAATATCAAAACATAAAACGCTCAATGACAGTATACAGTGAAAAATATTAATAGAGATGGCAATGGCTGTGAACAATCATAGTACTACAAATAATAAAATCTGGGATTAGTTCAGAGCTTTGAGAATAATATTATTAGTTTACCAACACTGTGGCTGCAAGGAGGAGTTGTTCACATTATTTTGTCCACCACCCTTGTCAGTCAGTAAAATATGAATCTAGCACACTGCTGCTGCTTCACATTATCATTAAGTGTGTTAATCACTAATCCACTGATCAGCAGAACACGCAGTCGCACGTGTCAATCAACGGGTTCGGAAATCTGATTGGTCAATGTCAAATGACTCATCCAAGGATAATGTCAGCAGAACTCTGACAATACAGTCAGAGTTACATAACACACACACACACACACACACACACACACACACACACACAGACTTTATCCATACCATATGTGTCATCAACCAAGCTGATGCAGTGCAGCAGTCAGCCTGTTGCCTGTTGTTCTGCAACTAAAAACTCCCTGAAACCCGAAAAGCAAATCCCCAAAGACCACCCTTATAAGAGACACTTGCTACTGAAAACAAGCTCAATTATTACTCTTTTTATTTGACTTTTGGTGTAAACCATGACAATTCAATGTTTGTAAAATGTTGGCAGAGCACAGAATTATTTTGTTGCACATAGTGCTGAAACAATTAACCGATTAGCGGATCAATAGAAAACTAATCAGCAGCTACTTTAATAGAGAGCCACATCCGGCTAGCCTCTGCTCTACTAGCTCTTGTAATTCTATGCAATCGCTCATTTAGTATTTCTTTCATCTGGAAAAATGAAGCATGTTCCACGACAGGCCTTACTACTAGAAACTGACACCTTTGTCATTTTAACAAAGACAGACAAGGTCAGACAGACAAAACAAGACACACGGAGACATCTGCTTGCATTCAGGGAACTTACGATGGTAATTTTCACTATTAACTTTTAGCAATAAAACAGCTATTTAAGAAAACAACTGCCAGAAAATTATTATTAGTTTCCGCCTTTTTTTTTTGTGTGTATTAGACATTAGTTTGAAGATCAAACTAGCTTGAAAAGGGAAAGAAGTGAAGGGGCTGGCACATGTCACAGCAGGTGGACAAACATCTGTCCATGAAAAAACAAACTCCTTAATGAGATTATGAATCCATGCACTTTAATCAGCAGAAATGTGTAAATCCATCCACATTTGTTTTTATTATCAGTCCATCCAGATTTAAACCTCTTAATGTTTCACGGCCTGCTGTAGGCAGTATACAGAAGGGCTGTCACTTTTTAATCCAACTTTGGTTCAAATTCATTCAAATGAAAGTTAAGGTAGTTCAAATTTGTTCTTAGACGACTTTCTGAAAAAGTGACATTTTATGTTTACATGGGAATTTATAGCTACAAACCTTTAAGATGATATTTGAAGTGCTGCTCCATCCAGTATGTTTTATCCACTCCAACTCATGTCCACTGATGAAGCTTGGCCATTACTTATGTATTTTAAATATTCTGACTCTGTCTGAGCATTTGATGAACAGTGACAGACCACCATAACTTTAAGTGAGGGCATTATTTTGCTATCATATTTAATGTTAATTTAATCCATTGTTCAATCACTGAGTACCACCCACACATATCACCTTCAAATATCCAACATGTCACGCACACACAACAGCACAACTGTGTCGTTGTGGGGCGAAAACTCCTTCAACTCAGAGCAAATGAATGACCAATAGAGATGTTCAGCTGCTCTGCCAACATACAGTACGATAAACTGAGACAATAATAATAAGAAAAAATATCAGTAGTGAAAAAACAACAATCCAGCACCAACTGTAGAAAATATAAACTGAAGAGCTCTGAGCCGCTCAGAGGGGACAGATCTATCAGGAAATAGTTATATATGATGAGGGCTGATTTATCTCCCCATCTGTGAATTACCCTCCTGCTGTTATCAAATACCAAATACCCAAAACCACCCACCCTTCTTCCACCCGGAGAGGCCAGCGTCCATATGTCAGGGTCACAGTGTGTGGGGTAATGGTCTGTCTGCTCTCATTGCTTTATTCCCTGCTTACTGTGTTCATTTCATATTGTGAATATTAAAGAAGCGTGTTTTCAGCTTTAAACACGCTCGCAGGACACGTGAAGCAGCTGCTGAAACACAATGCGCACAGAAGTGTTTGAGTTAGCTCTGAATGCTAATGTCAATAAGGCTGCTTTGTCAGGTCGCTACTGGAGTGTGTGTGTGTGTGTGTGTGTGTGTGTGTGTGTGTGTGTGTGTGTGTGTGTGTGTGTGTTCAGCTCAGACTCTCTGACAACTCACGAACTCCACTGCTTTTTGTCATTTTCCCAGGATGTCTCTCCTTACATTTATGAAGTGGAGGCCTAAAGGTTTTGGAGGAGTGAAAATGAGTTTTTCTCTATTCTGCGGACTCTATGTACAGTGGAGCTGCCTGTCAAATTCACTGATGCACATTTAGGCATTATGTCAATTCCCATGGCAGCACAAAATTCAGCAAAGTGTCATCTCCTGAATATTGCCATGATGTGATCTGCTACAGAAAAGACGTATCACTCCATTGGAGACGTTTGAACTGCAAACGCATGTGTTGACTCTGACTGTGTGATGGAGCTGCAGAACGCAGCTTCTTCTCTCACACCTGATCTTCAGTGCAGACACTGGCTGCAGAGAGCACGTCAACCAGACAACAGACACGCTTCATTCAGGCCTGCCGTTATGTTACTGACAGAATTAACTTTAACCCTATGATCATGTGACCTTCTGTGTCGGCCGGGACGACTTTAAATTCAACCAGAGAAAGGACGGTCGGTGCCAGCTAAAACTGAGAGACGCAGATCAGCTCAGGACATCTGTAATTTTTATCCATTGTTCTATTTCTCTGTGTGCTTTGGTTACACAAATAGACATCACATGTCGTCTCAATGAAGTGGAAACAAAAAAATTAAATTGAAAGAGAGAGAGGGAGAGAGAGAGAGAGAGAGAGAGAGAGAGAGAGAGAGAGAGAGAGAGAGAGACAGATTTTCTATCCAACCCAATAAAGATGACTCTGATGTGAGCTGACAGAACCTACAGAGTTGCTGTGCAGACACACACACACAGCGTGTCACAGGTAGTGTGTTGGTTGGTTCCAGATGGAGATGAGTTTCCCATCATGCCCTCACCGACCCACTGTGCCAATACACACACACACACACCCACACACACCCATACACACTGTTAAATATATAAATATATATGTTATGTTGTTATCATTAGAATTGTGAGGACCTTGTACCAACTTCCACTCACTTCCTGGAGGCTTTACCTTGTCCTCAGTCTAAATTTAACAATAAAAACATGCGTAATTCCTAAAAATAATTGGCTGAACGTGTACACATGCACACACACATACACACACACACACAAACAGTGGCAGTCCAATCCCATGGTGACCAGGCCATGTGGCTCACTGTGGGGAGCTATGGATCATAATTTACACACACACCACGCTGAGGCTGAAGCACCGCATCACTCCTTCAGTGTCACTGACGACCATCGATCTGCTCTGATAGTAAGTAACGCTCTGACACTGTAAATTGATTGTAAATTGATCAGCTATCATTCCTTCACACGTTTTACCATCCTAAAACCTCCGTCGATACTTTACTGCCTATAGGAATTCTCAAACCAGGAGAGGTGAAAGCAGAGAGTCCCAGTTCCATTCTCATGCTAAATCTGGGTTTGTTTTTTGAGTGCAGTGAAACTGTGGAGTGGCAAAGTTTAGTAAACTACATGAAAAATGCATCTGCAGCTTGGACAGCCACTCTTTTGCGTGAGGCTCTCCACTGTGTGTATGTGTGTGTGTGTGTCTGTAGGGGAGTGCCAGTACATAGGCGTAGCCCTGCTGTTTGTCGCAGTTAATGTCGCTGTTCATCAGCCCAAAATATCTTGTTAAGCCCCGTATAAAGCACCATTATCGCCCTATGCGCTGCAGTTTATTGCAGCAAAAGAGGAATAAATCTGTGGTCCACGTATAACATCCCTCTCCCAGCGCTTATCAGTCTTGCTAATGCTAACGACACAAGGAGCAACATGCGAGAGGCAAAAAATGGGGCTATTCTGCTATTTTTACTTGGCCCAGCTTCTGCTTCCACAGTTGAGGGGTTAATGTATGACACAGGCCTCACAGTTTTGCCTTCTAGTCATGGCTATGAGGCGTGAGAGAGCTTGACAGAACTAAACTTTCAAACCAAGCAGACACATTTTGAGCTGGAAAAGCAGCTGTTACACAAGTCCACACAACATTTTGTGTGTAGCTCCTCTTTAAACGATCCCCTCAGTGTTCCAGAGACACACAGGACAGTCCTGGATAATGTGACGCTGTTCAGTCCACCAGTTTGAATGATTTCAACTTTGTTTCTGAGAAATCATGTTTCATCTGTCATTCTGTCAGAGGCCCTCAATACTACAACACCCATGAGCCTTGGCCACTGTTGCCATGGAGAAGATGCCAGTCAGAGGCTAAAGTGCACTGGCAAATTCAGAGCACTTTGTTGATGCACTTGGGAACAAAACATGGTGCCATAGAATTCATCCAAAAGTGACCTAGGAGGTGAATTAACTGAAGCTGCTGAGTGTATCATCAGTTTTCTCAACACCATAATCCTGAGCTTCCACCCAGCATCAGCAGCATCACAGAACTTGGTGATCGGTTGTCTCTTACCAAAATTAACCTTTGGAGTGGAGGTGAATGTCACCTATTGTCTGTGCAGCAAATGAATGGGACACTTTTCTCTTGAAACCAGGGGCCTCCGAAATTCATCCTGTCACTTTGAAAGTCTTTTGAAATCTGTCCGCATGTCAATTTCATGAGTTCATGTTGGTACAAAACACTAACACTAAAGTACCATTTCCTGCTAATTGAGCCGGCCGTCATTTGAAACTATTTAATCCTACTGCGGGTGCGATACCTGAGTGTCTGTCTCAACACAAAACACGGTCTGTCTGTCTGTCTGTCTGACAGCTCAGGTCTCACCTCCATGACTGACAGCGAGACAGGCTGCTGGGTGAGACAGGACGAATTCATGTGTAGAAATAAACAACAACAGCTGATCCATTTATATAGAAATATCTCATCAACACACATACACAACACGCTGCCAGGCTGACTCTGTGTGTGCGTGTGTGTGTTAATCTCCTCACACTGAGAGACTCTAATAACCCCCCATGGGCCGAACCAACTGCTCTATACTACTGCCAACACCACACACACACACACACACACACACATACAGAGTGTTGGCTTAATAACATTAGCTTGGATGAAATACAGCATAACAGATTGGCTTCAACCCCGTACACACACACACACACACACACACACACACACACACACACACACACACACACACACACATTTACACCTTCATCCTGCTCCACAAACCAGTTCTGCCTGAATGTACTGCAACCAAAAGTGAACACATTACCAAAATAATAACAATAATACCATAATAGTACCACACTGATACCAAAATATTGCCACAATATGACCAGAGCATGAGCGAATCAGAGGCTGTGTTAACCTTTAAATGATCTGTCACACACTGGAGGATGCACCTTTTCAGCTCCTTCATTTCTCCTCCCCAGAATAAAAACTAAACCCATGTCGTTAAATGTGTGTTTTCATTGTATTTTGTTTTAGCAAGCTAGAGATGAAGGTAGCTGTCTAGTTTCTGCTACTGCCTGTGTTATTATTACAGTTATGACTGTAATAACTGTAAACATGGCTGAGATACTATATGAGAGATAGTGGTGGGCCTGCACCTGCAGTCAGTTCAGGTAGTGGAGGCTGAGACTGAAAACATGCAGAAAAGACAGTATTATATGATTCTGAATTCACATACACACGCAAACACACACACACACACTAGAATCATCTATGCTGTATCCAAAATCATTTCCTGGTTCACTCATTAGCTACCATAATGCGTTTCAGCAGCTGACTCTTTGAAGTTTCTGTCTGCATCAGAGGTGACAAAGTGTTTCATTGTGTAGCTTGAGATCTGCTGAAATCAACAAATCAGCTGGTGAGGTGATCATTTCTGATGATTGTAACTAATCATCTACTGATAACTCGCCTGCATCAACTTCCTGATAAATTAGCATTAGAGCTCTTGAAAAGTTTGTTTTCATTCTATTCTATTCTAATATATTTGAGAGCACTGTATAAAGCGGAAATCGAACGCTCAGAACTCAGACTCTCAAGCGAACAGACGCAAAGTAACTACACTGCATTAAATAGTAAATATGGAGCCCTTTATCTTAAAAGATGACAAACACTTTTTGGATCTAACTGCCTGATAATTAGCTTTGTGAGACAGAGGTTAAATTTTAACCTATGTGCGCTGCACCACTTTACAAAACTTCAGCCAACACATGGGTTCTAACCATGGGTTCCTGTGGTACCAGTCTCAAAGCAGGGAGGCTGTTCTCCACTGCCAGAGACTTAACATTGGTAACATTAGTTTGTCTGTTTTGTTTTTACTGCAGAACATAAAGCCCAGCATCTTAAAAAGACATTTATCCAGTGTGCTAACATGCTGACGTTTAGCGGGTGTAATATTTACTGTGTTTACCCTCTTACTTAACACCATCTTAACTAACGTGACAACATAAACACTGAGTAGAGCTGAGGCTGGTGTCACTAGTTTTGGAGGAGAACAAAGTCTTGGAAAAATGTATTCAAATGAATCCTGACATTGTGACGTGCTTCTCAGATTAAACTTTTTCAATTTTCACCTGGTGATGGTGCTAGAGGAAAAACACAATACATCCTGAGGGAAACTTGAATCTCTGTGACATAACATCATGACAATCCATCCAGCAGTTGTCGAGATATTTCAATCTGGAGCAAAATGTTTGACCAGGCAACAGACAGACAGACAGACAGACAGACAGACAGACAGACAGACAGACAGACATTGCCAGGCCACTGACAGACGATACAGAAATACAGTCCGAATTGATGATTTGACATTATTCAGGTTAGTTTCAAGCAACCAGAAGACCTGAGGGGTCGAGCACAAACAACCTCATATCTCCACTAACACTGTGTGTCTGAGTGTGTGTGCATGTGTGTGTCCAGATGTCATATTTCAGGTGGTCTCAACATGACACAACTTCTCCATTACCACACCAGCTGCCGCAGCACACACACAGTCTGTCTGTCTGTCTGTCTGTCTGTCTCTCTGTCTTTCTGTCTGCAGCAAGACAACTGATCACCATGGCAAGCCGTCAATGTGGTTACTGACCTGTGGGGTTCTCGGGAGTGATGGGGGTCCAGGTCAGTCTGGTTCGGGTGAGCAGGACATCGTGACTCTTCTTTCCCAGTTTGAAGATCCCACGCAGCACAACACACTCACTAACACACACAAACACAGACGGAGTTTATTTGGAACAATCAGATGTCTAAAATCGATATGGATGAACTATTTTGTCATCACAAATACTCATCAATGAAGTGACTGATAAATCAATCACCGGCTCATCCTGATGCTACTGCTGATGTCTGAAAATAATTGTGTTCAGAGATTAAACTGTCACACTTCCTGCCGATTATGTTTGTCATTAGTAAGTCTGGAGCAAACAAATTAAACACCTGACAGGGGAAATTAAGATTCTGGAAAGAAGGCACTCTGCTCACTGTAATATCATGTCCATCCATCCATCAATCTGTAGCTGTTAATGTCTGTTTAACTCATTAATGTTGGAACACGATTAAGAGGGTACAGCCATGCGAGCAGCTCTGTGAGGCTGCTGTCAGAGTGCACGGCTACATCTGCTGTCATGTCAACACACACACTCGGGGATGTGATTGGTTTAGCAGGTGTTTGGTTCAAAATCAAGGTGAACTGCTGTGTGAGTTAGAAGTACTTCTGCGCACTCTCCCTAACTCTTCTGGCATTAGTGGAGGTGCTTTTTACCTCAGGCAAGGCAGGCGTATCAGCTGAGGTCAAAGTTCACCAAAGTTGACATTCATCCAAATTTATATCAAATGTAGCCCATGTTTCACCCTGACATCTATTAAACTGCAAATAACCACATCAGCCTGAACTGTGCCCGACATTTTACATCTAATATGAAAGACAGCTGTTTTTAGGACATCAAGTACATTTCCATCCACTTGTTTTTATTTGCCGTGTTTCAATTTGAGCCTAAATTCAGGAGGAGAAAAGACTTTTCACTCCACTATGGTTGAAAAATTGGTGTATCGATCAAATCAAAATGCCCAAGGTGCAATGGAAACAAACTCAGCAGATAAATAGCGACATGCATGAAGCATGTGACTTAAATGTCATTCAAGCTTGAAGAGATGGCAGAGGAGGATGTCAGACATGTGTGGTGCAGTGAGGAGACAGTCATAAATATTATGCCTCCATCATGGTTTCCATGCTTCCTGGGTGTCATTGTGCCCTCTTTTTCTGCAGCTGTTAGATGGTATCCAACTGGAAAAAGGGGCTGCACCAGCTGTTTATCTTAATGCACCCGACACCTAATATTTGCATACAGCAGAATTCAACAGCAGCGGATGGAAAAACACAATTAGCATTTGCTTTACATTTGGATGAAAACTTTAAAATATAAAATGTGAGAGTTGTATGGAATCCACCTGTCCTTGGGGAGCACGTGGTTCTTTAGTTGATGTGGAAAGCAGTGAAATGCATGCTGGGTATTTTCATAGTAGCAGCTACATGTTGATGCACCATTCATTTATTAAAAACATCTGCTCTTTAAGTTTTTACTGCAGGGCTTTTACTTTGAAAGACTTCTGTGATTTCTTAATGCTCTTTCTGAAATGAAGGTTACACGCATCTTGTTTCACGGTGTAAACTCACCTCTGCTCCTCTTCCTCCTCCACCTGCTGCTCCTCTTCCTCTTCTTCCCGCTTCTCCTTCTTCTTCTTCTTCCCGCTTCGTTTGTCCTTCTCCTTCTTCTTCTTCGTGCTATCTCTCTGCTCTCCCCGCAGCTCCTCCACGGGCTCCGACATGTTTACTAGCTCAACTCACGCACACACAAACAAACAAACAAATAAACAAACAAACTCGGAGTTTATGAGTTTGGTCCTCTTTGATAAACAAAGCGGCAGATAAACATGCAGTAAGCTGATCACCACCAGCAGGTTACGGTGTATTTCCGGGGTCTCGTCGCTATGGAGACAGGCAGCGGCTTTACCGGACTCACAGCTCGGGCACGCGCTAGGTCCATCGGTGTATAATGGACGGGCGTGCGCGCTCCCGTGTACCGCTTTCTTCCAAGCGGGAGTGCGCACACACAATGAGTAAACTTAGAGCAGTTTGCTGCTGCTACGGTCGATCAGGTTATGATCGATTAAGGCAGCTCTGATTGATAATGTCACGCTGTTTGCAGTTAGGTGTAACTCAGTACATTTGGTCAAGTACTATAAGCACAGTTCTAAGGTTATACTTCACAGTAGTGTCCCATTAGAGCATTTCCATGTAATGCTAATTTACGTTCAATGTACTTTCTGCTCAACTACATTTATCTGACAGTTTTCTTTGCACGTTTTCATGCGAAACACGTATAATGCATTTGTTAATACTTTCTTATAAAATGTGAAAAAAATTATAGCTTTACCAGAATATTTAAATTTTCACTGCAAATCAACCTGAAACATTTTCTAAAATCAACTTTTGGTAAAAACACCGCTCACACATTCAGACCTTTGTAATAATTAGCCTATTATAAATATATGAATACATATATATGTCACCATGTTACGCCGTTTGGCATAACAAGTATTCTAACGCCAGAAGTTTAACACATCTCATTATTGTGCTGACTACTTTTATTTAAGTAAAGGATCTGAACACTTATTCAACCGCTGGTATTTGGCAGAGGTTTGAATCAGCAGGTTGCCAGGTTGGATTAAGAGTTGCTAGTTTGATCAGAGTAAAGTATGTGTGGGTGGTCAGCAGGAAGTCAGCGGACTCAGCCAAAGGAAGCCTCAAGTGTGCATGCTGTCAACCAGCTCATCTCTATAGATGTATTAATGGAGCAGAGCACGGCATCAACCTGCAGTCTTGCTGCTAATTTCTCCTCTAAACTTCTTGTGGCATTGCAATGAAAAACATTTGTCTGCGGCCCAAAAAGAATTCCCCATAAGTCACCATTATAAGAGACACCGGTAAAAATCTTGACAGGATGCCTCCAACTCAAAACAACGTTAGTTATTACTGATAATTTGAATTTTGAATTGCATGGATGTGTTAGGTTTGTAAAACTTTCTTGATGCCATTTAAAAGTGATTTTAATGTGTGTCATATCACCCTAATGTAAAATCTATGGCCCCAGCAGGAATGTATGAGTGGGGCCAGTAAGAGATGCGTTGATTTGCATGTGCAGCACAGAAATAAACCAGAAGGCTTTTGGGATTTATGCGCTTGGCAAACAGTTTTCATGCAAGTGACTCGATGCCATCATTAAGTCCTGGATCCAGTTCTTATAATACAGTGCAGTGCATAGAAGCTTACCAACATTTTTCAATGGGAAGCATCCAGATCTGTCTCCATACAGTCTCAAATGGGGCTAAATATAGAGGCAGAAGGTGATTATCTTAGCTTAGTTTAGCTTAGCTTTGCACAATTACTGGAAGCAGGGGGGAGCCAGCCTTTGTGAGAAGTTCAGACATGCACCGACCAATACCCCTATTTAATCCACCAACCAATATATAATATAAAGACTACTACAGACACTACCAGTGCTGTTTGTAAAGTCTTGTCATCACAATGAAGTTACCAGTTCCAGTACAGAGACCACTGACAGTATCTGGCAACCTGCACAAAAACATGTGCAAGTGGATGAACTTGTCTCTATTAAGAAATAGTTCTAGCCTTTACTGTTGCTATGTTATAATGTGGTATAATCAGTGGAGGTGAGTCCATCATTGTCTCCCTGTCTTGTCCACTGACCAAAGCAACAAAGAGAGTCTGTGTTTAAATCATTATCCTTTAATTATTTCACCTGTGCTTACATTAGTTTCACCACTCTGTTAACGCTAATTGGCTCTGAAGCACCATTACGGTTGCTATGGTTACCTGCTGTTTAATATACCTTGAGCACTGATAGTTGAAGGTGTCCTCCAATATGATTTTTTTATAGACACCTGCCAACCAATCAGAAAGCAGGATCCTCCCTGGCTGTGTCAGCCTATAAACATCATATTATGAGCTACAACTGAAACACACTCTAAGTGTGTGTGTGTGTGTGTGTGTGTGTGTGTGTGTGTGTGTGTGTATGTGTATGTGTGTTCATGACAGATGGCTGAGTTTAAGCTGCATTAATCAGTGTTATGATCAGCCAGCAGACTGAAACACAAAACCTCGATCACAAAGACCACTGCTAATACTACTATTAATACTGCTAATATTGCTGCTGCTACTGCTCCATTGTCATGAGAAACGTCCACTTGACGTTTATCTTAATCATTTTCTCCAATAAAGAATACAAAAGTTAATTCATCAGCTTTTTTAAGTTTTTCTTAATTTCTTCAGTTCTCCATACGTATCTGTTCAGTGTTTTGTCATCAAATTTGAAGCAGCATTTCTTACATTGTGGCCAAATAACTTGATAGTTTAGCTCCAGATATCTAATCGTGTTAGAACCAAAATATATTGTGGAAATAGTTTCTGTTCCATTTGAACAGGATGAATCGCAGCCTGACTTTCTCTCATTATGATTCCACTTGAGCAGGGAGGCTAAATGGTGGGATATGGCCACCATATTGTCCCTGTTGACTTACACACCTACACACACACGAACACAACACACACACACACACACACACACACACACACACACACACACACACACACACACACGCGCACACACACACACACACACAGCAGGACAGCAGTGTGTATTGAGGGGGGCTCTCATGCATAAACGAGATCATTTTCATAAATTAAAATCTTGCCTGCAGAACGAACATCTGTGCCCTTCACACACACACACACACACACACACACACACACACACACACACACATGCGCACACATGGGCACACACACAGAGTAATCCTGGTTTTGTCCTTCAGACAGTGTGATAATGTTGTTAACATGTTAACAGGGTTTTCTCTGGAAAGAGATTTGTGTTTTCTCCTCATGTGTTTATCATTCTTGGAGCCCAAAAATCCACTTTGAATATTACTGTTGTCACATGGGAACCATGTATGTCCAAGAAGTCAACCTTCCATCTTGTTTTAGCTGATGGTGTGAATGTTTTAAAGCTTTTTGGTATATCATCATTACAATTTATAACGGATCTTTTGATGGCAGCTAGGGATGCTTCAACTCCGCCACTGAGCATTTATAAGCAGTATGTAATATAAATATTTAAAAATGATCTAAATGGTTGAAAACATGCTATCATGTAGTTTTAGGCATATAAGGACATTTTCAGTCTTTAAAGATGAGATAAAATTAAAAAAAAAAAAAAAAAAAAGCCTTTTTAACCCTTTTAGATCACAACCCCTGGTCATATTGTGCACCTATTTAACAATATATGCATAAAATGATATTCTTAAATCAAAATCCATTCATGTTTCCTTCCTGTAAAATGAAATATGATGTGTGCTTCTGTTGGCTTGAACAAACCAATTTCAGCAAATAATATCACGACGTCCACCATCAGTCAATCTTTAACCTTCAGCGGCACAGAGCTAAGAGTTATTTGTTAGCTAAATAGCCACAGCATGGTATGTCGGTGTATCTTCAGGCGTTCGCCACCGCA
This sequence comes from Chaetodon auriga, assembly GCF_051107435.1. NCBI lineage: Eukaryota > Metazoa > Chordata > Actinopteri > Chaetodontiformes > Chaetodontidae > Chaetodon > Chaetodon auriga. The sequence goes on from NC_135086.1 coordinate 19,315,067, forward strand.
AACCTTATTCCTCAAAATACGACAGTTACTTTTTAAAGATTTATTTTCCGTCAGTGGAGTGATCAATTAATTGTTTCATTTCTATATCAGAAATTCATCAGAGCAGTCAGATTGTTTATCATTTGGGCAGTTAATCCTGTGTCTTGAACTGTCTTAGACTGAGCATCAAATGACAACTGATTCAGCAGAAGTCAGCCTGGTTCTCAGTTTTTATCACTGGAGTGTGTAGATTTGTCTGTGCGTTTAACATATGAATGTGTTTTTTAAACATTGTGAATGACTGAGGTGAACTTGGCCAAACTTGACTGAAGGGAACTAAATTAACCTGGAAGAAGGTGGATACGACCACAGTAAAGTGACTCAGACAAGGTGTTTGTGTGGTGAATGAACAGAGTCTCTCAGATGAATCACATTGAATTCCTTTTAATGAAAGGCCTTTATAAACATCTATCTTATAAAATATGAACAAGAGTCACGTGAAATTTTAACAGAACGCTACAGGAACGTTATAAAAAGCAAAAAGTAAAAACCACATGAACAACATGAACACTTCGGCTCAACGCCGGCTCGCCAACGCCTCACACACTGACCCAAAAATAGAGAAATCTTTATTCTTTCAACATTTGGAATCATCAGCTGAGCTTAGCTCAGGTTTTAACAAAATTGCATAGTTTCCTCCAGATTATTGCTTATTGATTATTTTTAAGTGATAACATGGATAATAACGAGACATTCAGAGAGCGTCTCCTGCAGGATGAAGCGCTACAAAGAAGGTTACATCATCAACGTGAAGTCATCATGGACAGCACCGTCTTCATGACCACACTGAAGAGGAGTCGTAGAGCCCGATGCAGACAGAAAGACGAAAAGAAAGAAGGAAAGGCCGAAAGAAAGACAGCTATGAAATGACACACTGACACACACTGTCTCTCTCTTCATTCAACGGTCTCTCTGTTCATCTCTCTGTCTTCAGCAGCCTCTCAGTCCTTCATCCTCCACTTCCTCAGGAGTCGTGGAAGATGGCGTTCAGCTGGGCATTCATCAGCCGCTCGTGGTGCGATTGTCCATCAAAGCCCATCAGCCCGTCCACCTGCAGCTCACCACACCGTGGGTTGGACCCCCCACCACCGTAGATGGCGGCGTGTCCCCCAGGCCCTCCTCCCCCGTAGTGCACACTGAAGGAGAAACTCTTGTCGTAGTCAGCAGCTGCGACGGCCTCGTGCTTGAAGGATGAGAAGTTCCCGTTGATGCTGAGCGGAGGGCTGAGGGGCGGGTCAAACGCCGGGCCGTCCGACACCAGGACGCCATCAAAGAAGGGCTCCAGTGGGCCGTAGGGCTGACCTTTGACCTGGTGGAAGATGTGGGACGGCTCCATGGTGCCGTAGGGTGGGCTGGGCAGGCCGGCCGTCAGACCAGGGCTCTGGTAGGAGAAGTGTCCCGGATAGGCAACGGTGCCGGAGGAGGGAAGGTGAGTGGGCAGGTCGGGTGTCTGCTCCGGCAGGAAGGTCCGAGGATTCAGCTGCAGGCAGCCCGCCACCAGGTTAGTGGTTGGCTGAGACAGACCTGAGAACAGAGACACAGTAATCAGTCAATGCTAAATCAAGTGTCCATACCTTGTTTCATAGTGTTCATACCTGTCAATTGATGTTCACATCTTTTACTATTTGTGTGTACTTTACTACCTTTTACCATATGGTTGACTGTTAATTAATGATAATAGAATTAATAGTAATAAATGCCAGTAAATATTAATACATATTAATGAATATTAATACCTTCAATACATTTTCTTTGAATTCAAAAACATCACTTCAGATTTAGGTTCAAAATATACAGGATATACAAATATACTCATTTTGTTAAAATACTCAATGGCACTATATGAAAGTCCTTCAGATTTTGGTGGGTTTCACTGACATCTCAACATAAAGAAACCCTCCCTGGATGAGGCCACATGCTCACAGTTTTTCTCTTCATGTTAACTGTATATGAGCAGAGATCAGGCTCCAGACTGACTCTTGGGTCTTGGTAAACCCAGTCCGGTCTGTCGCTGTAAGGTGATTCTGACCTTTGCAGAGCGCCTGGACGAAGCTCATGAGGTCGGGTGCCTTGCCGGAGCGCAGGATCTCACTCAAGGCCCAGATGTAGTTCTTTGCGAGGCGGAGCGTCTCAATCTTTGACAGTTTCTGGGTTTTGGAGTAACAAGGGACGACTTTGCGGAGACTCTCCAAAGCGTCATTTAGCCCATGCATACGGTTCCTCTCCCGTGCGTTGGCTTTCATTCGACGAACCTTAAACCTGCAGAAACAAGAAATGCAGTCATTGTTAGCCCTGTTATCAGTGATCATATCTGTAATATTATAATACTGATAATCAGCTTCCAAGAATTACTTGTGAGTAAGTGTACATGCAGTCATTTGCGGCTAACCATATGTCTGCAATGTCAGCTCACCCCTTTGCAACACTGGCTGCACCATTAGCAACGGTGCTGCTGTATACTCATACAGTGATCACGACTCAGTGTGCAATGTAATTACTGTAGTCATGTACATTGAAGAGAAAAGGCTTGAAGCATAAAAAGACACTATTCTGTCAAACACAACCCAAAATTAACATAGATAAGATTATGATTATTATAGTATATTATAATAATAATCGTCTTTTTTGACACAAAATGACGCACAGATTAAGACATATTTTCCTGAAAAATATGCAGAGGAGGTTGTGGTTAGTTATTTTGTGTCTGAGTAGGCTGGACTTGGCCACAATGAGCTCCACAGAATCCAGGACAGAAAAACATCTTGAAGCACTACCTGCTGATGGTAAAGCTTATTGCTGTGAGTGCATGGTAATAGCTGAAGGCAACAAATGAGCATAACTACATTAATGTCCATTTCTTTTCACCTATTTGGATTTAGGCAGCTGGACACTGTTTCTGTGGACAATCTTGAATTTCTCCACACGCCTCCCAAAGCAGCGCTTAAGACTGAGAGCTCACGCACTCGAGCTTCTTCACACCGACTTTCTTTTTAGTTAAGGGGAAAGGAACTGCAGAAGAACAGAATTACTTTGTGTGACTACGTGCAATTCAATTTTTCATTTTCTAATTGAAACAAAGTCATTTTACATCAAATTCCATTTAACACAGAACACCACCAGCTGCTGCTGTTCTTCTCTGATTGAACTAACTATGAAGGTTTGTGGGAAGTGAAGGCCTGATGTTATTGTTCAGCACAGGTGGGTAAAGTCCCACTCTAATATATTTTGAGATCCACAAAAAAAAGCACCATTTTTTAATCATGTCCTTCAAATTGATGCTTCTGTTTTTTGTATTTTCATGTCATTTCTTAGTTAAATTTTAGTCCAGATGTTATGTCCAGTGGAGGGATGTTAATGTCAGTCCATTCAACACTTTGGTCCACAGTCTGAACAAGTTTCTGTAACATGTACTGATCATGTCCTCAGAGGATGAACCCTGTGGACGTTAATGACTCACATGCTGAAAATATTAGTCTTCAGAACTCAGAACAAACAGGGGAAACAGCTCAATGCCCCTCACCTCTGCATACGAGCCTTCGTCATCTTCTTCTTCTTAGGCCCTCGCCTCTTGGGTTTGTTCTCGCCGTCCTCTTCCTCCTCCTCTTCCTCGTCGTCCTCGTCGTCCTCATCCTCGTCCAGATGGTGGAGGTGGTCGTCCTCCTCCTCTCCTCCTCCTCCTCCTCTCTCTGTCTCTCCTTCTGCGGGGCTGTGAGGCTCCTGCTGCCCCTCTGAGTCCACTGACACTTGCTCGTCTCTCACTGACCTCGTCATGATGCTGATTCTCTGTCTGACAAAGAGAAAAAACAGAAGAAACATGTTCATTAGAAAAGACTAACACTCCTGCAGAGAGCTCAATCTCATGCTTACTCTCCGTAAAGACATGTGGAAAAATTTTTATTCATAGACATTCGTTCTCTAGTCGAGGCCTGGTTATGACAAACATCCTCACAGCTTACATTAAGGTTTTAATAATGTTTAGAAAGTTAGAAATGGCCACCTCATTTGCAATTTTTAATATAGTGAGGAACAGATGGCATCTATTTTGACTGTCCTCCAGGGTTTTGTACAGCATTGAATTTTTTGCCAAACAATACAAATATCTCACATTTTGCACCACATTCATTTTGCTTTTTGTTGTTCTGATTTGTACAATTACACCAATCATCAGACAGACCTCATGTTTATATGTCTCTGTAATAATGAAAATGATTAGGCAAAAATATTGGTTTGTTTCTGTGTTGAACAGAATCAGCAGGTCTAAAAAAAACAGTTTAAAAACCTTATTTTTTAATGCAGAAATAACCAACAGTTAGCGCTCCTTCTGATTCAAATTCAAATGTAAAAGGAAGAATGTGGCCTTGTTTAACTCTTAATTTGTGCGGCTTTCTGATTCATGATATAGAATATTAATTAAATCAGTTTCAGTTTAATTCTTGTTGTGTGAAAAAGTCTCCATCAGCTGATGCGGACGGAGAGAAAATGAGACGGATGAAGTTTTGTCTGTATGAAGCTGCAACTACAATAACATCCCGCAAAGTCACGGCCATTTTAGTTTTAGTTTTAGATTTAACTGTTAGAAAATACCAACTTTTCAGTTTGTCCGCAGAGAAACGGAATCAGCTCTTCACTCAGTAATTGATGAACGGCTCAAATATCCACATTAAATCACTGAAAAATATAAATATCTTTTTGTGTTTAAATACGTCCGGTAGCAAAATCCCGTGTTTTTATTGGAAAAACAAAACAAAACAAAACAAAAAAAAAAAAAAAACAAAAAAAAAAGAGGGAGAGAAATGATTTACCCGCAGAGAAAATATTAAAAACTGAAGCTGAGGATTTAAAAACGTGTCAAAACGCAAAGATAAATTCAGCGTTGATCAAAAGTGGTGGGCTGGAAATAGATGCTTTTGAATAATAATGATAACCTAATAATAACAATAATAATAATTAACCCAATCAAATAGTCCCGCTGACCGGCCCCGTTCAGGCCACAGACAGACAGACAGACAGACAGACAGACAGACAGGTGAGCGGAGTTACGGGACGAACTACATGAATGTGATATTTAAAATCCAGAGAAGAAGAAAGATGATCGGCAGGAAAAAAAATTTGCTGTGAAACGGCAAACAGGTAACAACCAATAGAATTATAGAATTAAAAGATTGCAAATTATATATATAAAAAACGGAATAATTAGACTATCATGAATTAAACAACTCAATAACTAATCAGAATTCAACAAATAAGGAATCTTATGTTATTATTGACGCATGCTGATTTATCCTATTTTTGTAATTATTCCGTGAGGCTGTTAAGATAAACTGTTAATGATTCTCTGTTATTTCAGCATTAATAGATTATTAATTTGCTATAAATTAACAATCAGAAAAGAAATCACATTTACCACCCTGGAGGTTATCACAGACATCTGAGGAACCAGCCAGATATGAATCTGTAAAAACTTACCTATTGTAACAAGCCGATGTCCGTCAGATCGCACGCATCCCGCGCGCCCTATGTGCGTGTCCGTGCGCGGCTGTGCGTGAACTGCTCAGAGCTGTCTGAGGTGTGTGTGTGTGAGATGATGCTGCTTTTATATACAGCGCACACACACACAAGGGGTTCTGGGCAATTAGCATATGAGGCCACGCCTTCCCGGCACGCGCCATATGGTGCGCACGTCATTAAAACGGCCCCGGGGATCACGTGACAAATCGTCCATTTGTATCAGCGGAAGAGTCTCTCTCTCTCTCTCTCTCTCTCTCTCTCTCTCTCTCTCTCTCTCTTTGTGAGGAAAGTTGACCATCTGTCGCCACATACACGCACGCATGCGCACACACAATCATCATACTCATCATGGAAGGTGTGTGTTGCAGCTATGTGATATTTATCTGATATTTGAAAAAGTTTATCGTTATTGTTGTTGAAGAAGGAGAAGAAGAAGACCACCTCCAGATGTGTTCTGGCCGATCTTGTAGCATTCTGTGTGCATTAATGTGATCCAGATCAGATATCAGGATACAGATTACACACTAACATCAGGAGGAGATGGGGTTCAAACGGTCATCTGTGCGAAGTGGTTGGTGCTAGTTGAGGCCTGTGATTCACCTCAGAGCCAGTGTGGTGAGGAAGCCATTCTCCCTCTTGATATATCACGCTATTAGGGGCTGGACGGCAGGACATTTCTAAGAGCACAATCCTGATAAGATGGAGGTTCTGATACCTGCTCCAGAAGAGGCAGCGCTGGGCCAACTGTGCTCAAACCTGCGTGATTTCAGGATGAAATCTGATCAGTCCTTGTTGTTTGACACCCATGTTGATCATGATCGTGACCAGATCTTTGTGATTTTGTCATTTTATTTTACTTAAGAAATACTCATAACTACTTCTCCCATACTCATCAGCCTGCTCTCTTAGGTCAGATAAGCTGAAATTACTGTCTCTCCCGCACACCTGCCTCAAGACCTGTGGTGATCGAGCATTTGAGGCTGTTGCATCTAAACTATTCAAGGCCTGCACGCTTACCGTCTGCTGATTCTGTGGAGGGCATCTGGGTAACCTGCATGCACCAAGTCTGCATTTTATGTGTTCACTGTGTATTAATGAGTGTATATGTGTGTGTATGTGTCCTTTATTGGTGTATTGTTTCTTCATCATGCCTGAGGGTCATGTGGTCAGCTCGCCTTGGATGATTATTTTTTTTAGAATATCAGTCCTTGTTAAGCACTTTGTAACTTATGTCTATGAAAAGTATGTCCATTCATTTTACTCACTCACTTATATTTTTCCTCTCACCTTAATATGCACTCAGCCTTATTACTAACCTCAGCCGGTTATCTCACCTGTGCCCATCCATGACCTATCCTCAGCACTATCCACAACCACACCAGGAAACACTATACAAAGTGGGCACAGATTTGGCTGACAGACTGAAACATTTTGATAATTATTGGATGGATTGTCATGAAATCTTTTGAAAATGTTCAGGTTTCTCAAAGGAAGAATTCTTCCGACTTTGGTGGCCCCCTGACTTTTACTGTAGAGCCACCAGCAACATTTTTGGTTTTTAGGGAAATATATTAGCAACTACTCTACGGATTGCCATGACATTTGGTTCACACACTCACGTTCCTGTTACCATCACTCGTGATAACTTCGTTGATCATCTGACTTTTAATTTAACATCATTGTCAGGCCAAAATTCTAGCGTGTCCATGACGTTGGTTAGTGACCAAATACAGGAAAAACAAAATCAAATCAGCCACAGTTGTGCTTTGTGTTCAGTGCTAATGAGCAAACATTAGCATGCTAGCACACTAAAGATGCTGAACATGGTGTTCATTAGCCTGATAAACATCACCATGTGAGCAATGTCATTGTGATCATTTCAGCATGCTGATATTAGCATGTAGCTCAACCAGCACTGTGTTTGGCCTCACAGAGTAACTGGAATGGTTGCAGACTCTCAAAGGTTTGTTTATGCCCACGTGAGATACCACGGCAAAGCAGGCACCAGTTTACTCCACGAGGAGTGCTTAATGATGGCTCGGTGAACAGCTTTGGAAGCAGCATCCACCCACACCTTTCTGATGTCAGATGGCGGGGAGGAGGGGGGCGTGTGGCCATTTTGGACTCCAAGTCTTCAAGTGTGGCCAGACAGAAAAAACTATAAACCTTTTATAGCATGGTCTGACAACACGTTGAATGAATTAGCTCTTTTCCAGCTTAACGTCTTATTTAGTCGTTAGCATGTAGCCTGTTAGCCACATGTTTAGAAAATCAGTAGACTCTGGTTTGGTGGTTGATAGTTTATGTCAGCGGTCCACATCCACCGTCTCAGACTGGCTGCATCAGCTCTGACCAATAGGAAATAAGGAGTGGACTTTGGACCAGGTTTTTCTCCAGGGAAGAGGTTGCTATGGAGATGTTGGACCAGTTGCTAGAAGGTTACCGGGCAACTTCAGAGGACCTGTGTGTCTGTCCATCAGCGTGAACCCGCTGACAGCTAATGTTTAACACCGTCTTTACTGACTCTCTGCTGTTCAGTTAAGGATTTCTGAATATAAAACTTGTATCAAGTCAGATTTATCTCTGAGGTTCAAGTACTTGGATACAAGTAGTATCCAGAAATGATATCATTTTATAGACATTTACCAAGAGAAAGACAGAAGGATGAGGAAGAAACTGAAAATGCAGAATTTGAGCAGTGAAGTGAAAAGAAATCAGAGGAGAAAAAAAATGTTCTTTTGTTATTTAAAGCAAAGTGAACAAACAGTGCAGCAAATCACTGTTGAATAAGAACTGTTATTCTATACTGCAGGTGTGTGTGTGTGTGCGTGTGTGTGTGTGTGTGTGTGTGTGTGTGTGTGTGTGTGTGTGGTTGTGCATTGCGTTTTCATTGGTAGCCTCCTTCTTTGTATGAATAGGGTGATCTGATCTTCTCCACTCACTCACACACGCACGCACGCACGCACACACACACACACACACACACACACACACACACACACACACACACACACACACACGGACACATTAATAGAACCAAAATAGTTGGGACGCTGTGTAAAACTGAAATAAAAGAATGTGATAACTTTCTAATCCTTTTTGACATAAACTCAATTAAAAACAGTCCAAAAACAATCTATTTAATGTTTGACCTCTTCAGCTTCACTGAATTTTGTAAATATCTGCTTATTCTGAATTTGACGCAGCCGCACGTTTCAAACAAGTTGGGACAGGAGCAACTAAAGGAAATTACTACATGAACTCAGGAACACTTTGGAAAACCGTTGTTTCCTAATTGCGATTAATGTTTGATCATTTAGATTAAAGTAAATTCATTCAATTAGTAAATTTTTACAAATTTCTTGGTCACACTTTAATCCCCTATCCATCATTTATAAGCAATATATCAACATTTGATAAATCTAGTATAATTCTAATGATATTGTGAGCGTCATTCATTATCTATCTATACACCAGCATCCACTTTCGTCTGTGTACATCTTATATAGTGTGTTTTCTACCATGTTTATATGCTGCTTCTACATGCTGTTGTCACTGTCAAAAGAAAAATAATAATTAATGAATATAACAGACGAATTGTTTTAATCAAGATTAAGACGTGATAATAGTGAAAACAGGACAGCGTAATACAAATCTGCAGAGCCATTATAAGTGACACTAAGAGGATGACGACAGGTTTCAGAGATATTTTGATAAACATTGTCAGTGTTTTGTTAAAATAAGTTGAGAAGTGAGTCCAGTTCTGACATTAAATATGAAGTGATATGTGGAATAATTCGGAACACCAATACTAAAGCAGAGTCAGTCCATCATATTTAATTGATCACCTCTCTGGAATTACCTGAAATAAAGATAAAGAAAGAATTTTTTTTTTCCTACACAGGTGATTCTGTTTTCCTGTTAACTAGCATGACTAATTAGAGCAAACGTTTTAAAAGCGTCAACAAATGAATCATCCAAGTTAAAAAGAACTTAGACCTTTCTACAGTTTGATCAATGTGTTTGGCAAATCCTGTATCACCTGCAATTCAACGGATTATCAGCAGATCCAACAGCAGCAGTGAATCGATCATCAATTTAATGGTGTTTGGTTTCCATCTAGTGGTTATATGTATGCACTGCAGGCAAGAGCAGCGGTCCACCACTTTCTTTCTTTCTTTCTTTCTTTCTTTCTTTCTTTCTTTCTTTCTTTTCTTTCTTTCTTTCTTTCTTTCTTTCTTTCGTACAGCGTTGCATGTTTCATTGCACAATAATGCTTTATCTAAGAGTATATGTGTCTGTTGAGTTGCATTGAGGTGGTTTTTCGTTCCTTTCTTTTTTTTTGCAGCCTGTTTTTATACGGTATTGGTCACAAGCCTCCAATAAATGGTCCTAAGAATGGTCTTAAATTTGACCTTGTAAGTCAAAAAAAGTCTTGGTAAAAAGTACGAACAGCAAAAGTACTTGTTGCAAAAATTCCACCTGTGACTAATACATTTTTAGGACAGCTTTAGCACAGCCCTTGAGTGAATGTACTTTACTTTTGTGTTACTTTTCACCACTAAAATTGTTAACATGTCTGTAGTGGGAATGTCTTATGTAAGCTGTCTTATTGCGTTAAATGATATTTGAATCATATTGAATGCTGGATACAGGTAATCTTGATTTATGCTTCTACTCAACCGCATTTCATCGAGAAATATTGAACTTTTTAGTCCACCACATCTATCTGACAGTGTTAGATATTCTACAGGTTAAGATCAGTGCTTTAGTTTTAAACCAAACAATACTCTTTAAAGTACCTAAAATTGGTTACACATTGACAGATGACAATCATGAGTAATAATATCCACTAACAGTGTATGATTCACACTCTGAAGCATGATGAGTGCTTTGATTTGAACGTCATTCCGGCCTGTGCTGCATGTACTGAAGCGGCCCAGCAGGGGTCGCTGTTTCTCCGCTGCAGCCTGCTGCGGACACGCCTCCCCCCGCCTGCTCCTCCTTCTCCTTCTCCTCCTCCTCGTCCTCCTCCGCCTCCATGCTGCTGGTTTCAGGAAGCGGAAGCAGGAATGTTGGAGTGTTTTCAGAAAAGTTTGGCCAAGTTTGACAGTTTAGTAGCAGAGACACGAGCAGCGGAGCGACATGACGGTGAGTTTGAGAAGCGCTCGTTTGTACTGCTGATTGTACTGCTCAGTACCCCGCTGAAGGCGGTGGTACCGCAGTACTGCTGCTGGTAGAAGTTCTGAGGACACGCAGAGTTTTTACTACGACTGCTGTCAGCGCTGTCCTCCGTGTGAGACAGCAGGAACAGGACAAACTAGTTAGTCTCGTGTAGAAAAGAAAAGGAAAGTTTAGTGACACTCTCCAAAAAAAATAATGGTGGACGGTTTTTAACAAGAATCAGGAAGAGTGACTGAATGATGTTCATCCAGTAGATATTTAAAGTGACAGATTCAGTGTGTGTGTGTGTGTGTGTGTGTGTGTGTGTGTGTGTGTGTGTGTGTGTGTTGACAAACACGCTTTGGCTCTTGACAGAAATATTTGGGAGGAAACAGCAGCTGCGGTAGAAACAGTGAAGCTGGTGACTCAGTTACTGCACTGAAGTACACTTTGCAGTACTGGTCTGCTGCGTTATACTTCAGCTCCACTGCAGCTCGCAGATGAGACCGGCCAGCAGCGTATGAAGTGGTTAAAACGAGAACTGCTTCCATGTTAATGCATCAGTGATCACAGGCTCACAGCAGTCGCAGTGGTTATTCTGCATAATGACTCCTTCAAGTACATTTTGTTCTTTTGAACGCAGCGCTTCTGCTCGCGATGGAGTATAATGTGGTTTTAGAGTCTGGATATGATCTGGATGTTTTCTCGGTTGTGCAGTTCAGGCTCGCTTCACCCTGCTCGTAACACTGTGTACCGCTGGTGGCTGTAGGAAGGGCTGCGGCTGATATCCATTACTCTGCAGATCATTTCCAGATGATTGTCACCGTACAGTGATCGTTTAAGCAGCATTTTAATGTCGTAGAAGCTTAAAATGAATTCTAGCTGCTGCACATCATGTTGGCAACTTTCATGCATCATATTTTTTATGTTTTTAATGTAAAAGCTGAATCCACAAAGTGACCACTAAGTGCAGCTTTTAGCTAAATGCAGAGAACCACAGGCTTTTTCTTGCTGTGAATAGTCAATGAATGTGTTACTTGTGGTATTTTATTAATATTTTGGAGTAGCTTTTGGTCCTCTAATACAACTGGGGCTGCAGCTAATGGTTATTTTCATGATTTTCTTGAGTCAATGAAATGCCAGAAAGTAACGAAAAATGTGTTTTATAATTTCTCCAAGTTAATAATTGGCCAAACTCAAATATGTGACATACAAACCTTGACATTTGAGGAAGCTGGAAACTTTTGCTTGAGGAGTGACAGAAACAACTAATAGAGCTTCCTGTGAATTGACCCATCGATTAGTCATTTAAACGTGTCAGCTCTTGGACTGACGCCGCTGGGGTTGTTCTCCTTTTTTTAGCAGCAAGACCTCAACTTCTTCTTTGCTCTCTTTGATAACATTTTTATGAATGAAACTTAACCCCCAGACCAAACAGGACAGGCAGCCTTAAGGCAACTCAGAGGCATAGATCGTGAATCTGATTTGAAGCACTCGTACGAGCAGGCGTCAAATGGAAACACATAACTACATAAGTGCAAAGACCTCCACATTAGTTTCAGTGTGTCATGTTCGTTTGCTGCAGCAGGGATGCAAACAGGCTCCGTCACACTGCTGGTTAACTGTTTGCGGCGATGGCTGTCACTGACATGAAGGTTCAGGTGTGTGCCGTGTGCAGGAAACAGACTGTAAATGTGATTTTCACTCACACGGTCGTGACATCAGGGTCTGGTTTCTGTCAGAGTCGGCGAGTTATCTCAGAGACAGGCTGTATATTCGTACGGCCAGTCAGTAGGTCACCTTCACTCAGAGACGTTCAGTTTATGATGATGAAGAGCAGAGAAAAGCACAGTTTTTATACTTTGTTGCAAGGTTGCATAACAGAGATTTATACTTGCTTAAATGTGGTAGTATTCACAGGAACACAGGAAGGAAAATGATCAATAATCTCTTGGCTTTTGCTGCACAAACACAAACACTTTTACAAGGGAGAAGTCACCATTAAAGAGATCATAATAAATCTATACGTGTCATGTTAGACTGTGTATTATTATTATTCTCTCTTAAATTTAGACTTTTAGACCTCCAGAGTTTTGATGGACAGAAGCAGGAAGATGCTCACACCTCGGTGCCGTTCAAAGTTTCCTTGACATCGGGATGATTGGCCCAACGGTTTCTGATGAGCTGTCGAAAATAGGATTTGGAGAAATTTGAGAAAAAGTCGCCAAATTTGACATTGTTAGTGCAGAAGAGTAGTGGGTGGGATTTGCGAACCCACCTGCCTGTTTTGATGACTTTAGGAAGAAGAATTGCCAGAAACTCACCTGACTGTCTGTATGAAATCATCACTTCAGCCGTCAGTTTAACGTTGGATTGATTCTTCTGATCGTCTGCCTCCTTCTAGTAACAAGTTTCACTTCATTATTTAGTGGTGGGCCTCATACGTAAACCCATTTACTCCGCTGTCTTGAAGATCCCAGTTCTCCATTTCTGACTCTTGAGGAGAAACTTCATTTACTTTTGACTTCAGTTTTTCTTGTTATCTGTGCAGAGCTAAATATCTCGTAGAGGTGTCTGCGTGTCTCTAGAGGAAGCTCAGATGGTCGTATACTGACAATAATAACAAGGTCTCATCAGAAAAGCCTTATATGAACTTTGACTGAGTGAAATGCAGTCTGTGATTTGCTAAATGATCATTTGAATGATCAAATCAAAGAAGTAAACAAAGCAAAGAATCTGGCTAGACATCACACACCGACTGTCAGTGCTTGACAGGTGGAGACTCTGTGCCACAGACACATGTCACTCAGTACTAAAGAACACAAGGTTCGAGACCCAGTCCTTTTTTTCCACTGTGAGAGCATGTCACCATTCAATCCAAACTAAACAGAGCCGCTTTGCAAAGAGCGGCGCTGCTCTTTATAGGCGGCTTCAAGGCCACAGGAGCTGAGTGTTTGATGCTCAGAGACAGGAAGAGAGAAAGGTGGTGGTGAGGGACGCCTCCAGAGGACTGTGATGAGGGTGAAGGCCCGGCTCGTCAGTCGCGCTGATGGCTGTGAGGGTGCGCTCTGCGCATCGTACGTGTTGTTGTTCCCTGACATTCCTGTTTGTTTTGCATTTACAAGAGAGATCTAAAAATACACCCATCCCTTCCTCAACCCCCGTCTCTCTCTCAGTCCTTCTCTCGGACAGGAAGCCGTTCTGTTATTCATTCTAAACACTTGTTTCCTGTTTCACACGTTCTCATTTAGATTTGCCTCCGTGTTCCTCTTTTTTTTCCCCCTCCATCCCTCTCTCCGGTCAGTGGCTCCAGTCATGGATTTTTCTATATTTACCTCCATGCTTTGGTTTTTCTCCTTCTGTTGACTCATTGTCACTTATAGCTTTGCTGATCTCATTTTCATATTGTAATCTTGGGTTTTAGTTTACTGAGCTGTTGTTGGCAACCCTGTAACCAAATGACCTATTATTACATTTGTGTTGTGGCTGTCCATCAAACCAGGTTACCCAAGAGGCCCTGCAACAAAGTCCCAACTTCTCTAGTGCAACATAAGTAAAAGTAAATGATTAATCGACACAGTTGATAATGAAAATGATCATTAGTTGCATCTAAAGTTCTCCATTAACGAGCACATTTCCTGCACTCAGTCTCCTTCTTGAATAAAAGTACAGATGTATTCAACTGGTGGTTTGTACATTTTTAAGAGGGAGCGGCGGCCCCTACCTCCACACCAGCAACCAACACACACACCTCCCAGGCTGGGTCTGCAGCTGTACGGAGGGATCGTGGTGATCACAGCAGTATCATAGGAATACAACAGGCAGCAGTGCGTCTCCATGTTCCTCTCACTCTTCTGCGGCTACTCGTTGACCCTTTGATCATGACAGTGATATTACAGAGTATATAGGCGACAATATGGTATAGAACTGAGCATTTATTGTATGTAGTTGAGAGAATATTACATATCCAAGACAAGACTGACAGAAGGGACTGACGCCCAATTCTAAATCCGTCTGCCTCTTCAGCACCACGGACAGCACCATGGGTTTATCAATACGCAGCACAGCTAGGCTACTGGTGTTTCAGAGCCGTGGTCGGGGTCTTTTCTTCTAACTTGCACGACCCTCGGACAGGTAAGGATCAGTGAGTCGGCAGACTTGAGTACCGTTTTCATCTAGACAACTGCCCCACCCTCTCTGCTATGAGGGCGTGGAGAGGGAGGATGGCGGGTTAACAAGGGGGGTGGCGTCCACCCTCATGCTGGATGTATTATCAGTATTTTGAGTCTTGTATTATTCTATGTAGTAAGCACGTTGATTATTGTTGCTGTTGCCTAAATGTGTAAGAAGCAGTTAAATGTTCCAGTTGGTCCAGATTGAGCAAATTGAATCATTTATGTTACTGTTAGGCGGTTTTACCGATGGCATTGCCTCATTATTTTACATGTTTTGTCAGAAAAAATCGTAATCAAAGTTGTAATCTGCAATCCTTTTATAACTCCAGATGTGGAATAAATTGGTGTGGAGTAAAAAGCAGTTAGAGATATCTTGAACAAGGTTTTTTGTCCTCGATCCAACACCTTTAATATTGAGTATCTGCTCATACTGAGACTGTTGTGATACTCTGAAAAGCTACAACCTGAAAATGAGATGAGATAGAACTTAATTCATCTCAAAATAAGTGTTTGTGCCAAGTATGCTCTCATTAAATAGGTAAAAATAAACATATACATCAGCAGTAGAGGATATGACATGTTAGCCGTGTGTCTGACACACTGACATAACTAAACCTGGCACGCCTCGTTTATCAGGAGCTACTTAATCCAAATACTGAAGCTGGTGGTTCTGAACTATTAGATTGGCGTGACAAGATCAGTTTATTGTTTTAAGAGAGAAGGCGTATCACCCTGCTGACACACAAACCCGACAACAGCCAGGTTTACTTTTTAGGTTACTCACTGGTGGAAGCAGTCAGCACCATCTTAAAATGAGAAGCTGCTATCTGAGTGTTTGTACGGCTTTGCGAATGACAGAGAGAGATTTGGTCAGACATTTTTTAGGAGCTTATTGAATCTGTAGCCAATCCAGGTGTCTGAGGGCAGGTACAGTGAACTGCAGTACTGTGGAGCTGCGTGCTGTGGTAAAGAGGAGCCGTGCTGCAACACCGGCAGGTTGAGGTGAACATAGCAGAGTACAGTAAAGGTTCATTTTAGCCAATAATGCCGTATTAAATTGAGCCCAGGTGACTCTATGATGTCGCACAGAGTCAAAACAGTCAAGTAAAGGACTGCAGGAAATACACATAGTCACTTTACAGAGTTTTCACAGCGTCCATGTCTCCTCACTGTTTGTTTCTGGGTTTGATTTGAACAGAGCTGAATTTTGTGTTTGGCTGCTGTGCATGAATGTGTATGTGTGTTTGTTTCCTGTGTGAATGTAATCTCAGCTGGACTCAGTGTGGGTAGCCTGGTCATCAATAATAAAGGCCACCTCACCACAACACATCTTTGGTCTGTTTCGTCCCTCCAGGATGGAACCACAGGAGCTTTGGAGCTCATTTAAAGAAACGGTTGATCAGAAGCTTGTCAGCAGTGAAAACAAGTCACTCTTTGCTGTTTTCTGTTTGCCTTTGCTGTGAACTTGCCTTGCTATCTTCAATCACCATCTTGTCCTCGCCAGACTGCCCTCATGCACCTGCACTTATTCTGTTGATATTTCGTTGTCCCTGAGTAATTTAAGTAGTGTTTGTGCAGGTTTTTATGATTATGTATTGTATACCTCTGCTTTGCATGATTCAAGTATGGCCTAATAATGCTGCACGACGTACATACTACTCGCATTGTATTGCTTTGCATGTCGTGTTGTGCTCTTTTACCCTGAGGTACCATCGAGGAGGTGTCGTCATTTGCGGCGGTGTTAACATGTAAAACAGTGCTTACAAACAAAACAGCTAATAATAAAAACAACAATGAACGACAGCTAAAAGTTTCAACTACTACTACCTAAAGAAATAAATACAATTAAATGTAAAGTAGAATGAAATAAGAAGATACAAAATTAATAAAAAGCTCAAATAAATGTTTATTAATGTAGACTGCCCCCCCCCCCCCTCACTCCCTCCCCCACCCTCTCTCTAGGTGTGTTACCTGTTGCTGATGTTGCTGTAGAGTTGTCGGTCTTCTCCGTCTGACTGACTGACCCCAAACAGACACACAGACAGGCAGATATGGAGAGTGGAGCTCTGGGAATGGACGCCCGCACTCCTCCAGGTGGGTCGTCTTACTTAAACAGTTGAAATGGTTCGCTAAAAATGATGAATAATCTGCAAACTCAGGCTTGATGAAACTGATCAAAAATGAACAGTTCAGTTGTTTGAAGAAACAGTTACATATGTTTGTGGTGTTGCGTGACATCTGCTTTAAAATCAGTTGAAATGAATACATGTGGAACATGACGGGTGGTGTAGGTGAAGGGGTGCTCGAGGTCATCTGATCAGGGCGTGGGCGCACATCAAAACATGCTGTGAACCACTGCTTTTGATGGCTTGCTGTTAGAGATGCTGGGCCGTCAGTCCTGTCTTTATTTTCTCTTATCAAGCTGGTGGTTGTAAAGAACAGTGAGGTGGCCTAGATATACAAGGTGAAGACTGATGTGTGTGATCACTCTACTCGACCCACCCGCTGTGTGTGTTTTGTATTCATTCAGTTGTAGTTTCTGTTTGTCAGGCTCAATACCTGCCAAACCTGATCGATGACTTCATAGGCGTCAGGCCGTCAGATTTTTTGCTTGATTGATCCTCAGGTCACGGAGTGCAGTCAGACTGCAACGTAGCCTGTCTGCGGCGTCGGGCTTGGGCCCAGAGCAGAGACTCCATCTGGCAAGAACCAGAAGCGGTCCACTGTGACCCCCAGGGGCCCCAGCAGAACCAGAGGGACAAGGAAGGACAGAGACCCTCAGAAGAATCAGGTTGGACTGAGCTCATCTCTCACCAAAGCAACGCTGTGTCTGGGGATACTTTAACAATCTGATATGTTAACTGTATTTTTTTAAATACAGGATTAAAACATGAAACTTCACATTAACATATCTCGAAGATTGGCATTGTATGGCCTCAGAAACCCAGCTCTAATGCTGACAAGTGTCAAGCTTCAGTTCCTATAATGTCCACTAGAAGTTGTTCTAAGAAAACTCTGACTGTATTGAAGTGAATGGGAAAAACCACAACTTCTCTCCAGCAGTACTTTTGTTCTGTTCAAGATATTATCAGTTGTACTTTATGTTGTTATGTTATGACATTAGCATATAGCTCAAAGTACAACTGTGCGTCAGTCTGTCCTCACAGAGTCACGAGCATGGCTGTTGAGTCTCAGTATTGTTTAAATGTGCACAGTCCTCTCACGTCATATTTGCTTCCTTCAATTAGAAACAATGTTTGGATTCTTGGACTTTGCTGTTCCAGCTGAGAGGATTTGCTGCCTTCCTGTTTTAAGACAAAACAAAAAATTTGCAGACGTCACCTCGGGCTCTGGGAAATTTTGATGGGCATTTTCCACTGAACGGCTAAATTGAGAAATAATTAACAGATTGAATGATAATGGAAAATATCTGCATATGGTGAAAATGTCGCTCCTTTAGATGTTAACATTGGTGGAATTGGAACCTGCTGTCACCATTAGCTGAGATGTTATATCCTGATGTCCAGCACCACATTAATGCTTTTATAGCGTGTCGTAACTACTGTTCCACACGACATCTGCTGGCTTATTGCTTCAATGTGCTCATCTGTCTCTCTGTCAGGGCAAGTTCCGAACAAGATAACCAGCTGGCTGATTGAATGCAGGTACAGTATCCATTCACCACCTGACCACCAGACACCACACCAGTGTTTTTTAATGTCCTGTTTTTCTGTGTTTGCTTCATGTCATATGTGCAGTGCAGGCTTTCAATCTGCACTTGATAATACCTTAAGATAAAGCTAACCGAATGCTGGCTGTGATGGATTATTTCACAGCAGCCAGTTACAAGTTGCTGCAAGTTGATTTTCTGAGCAATGAACTGAAACCACTGACTGCCAAGAAGGAGAAACACCAATCACAAATTTGATGGATGAGTAGAAAATGGTCAGCAGCAAACTACAGTAAACAGACTTAGTAGTCTTTTAAATCCCCCCGACTGGTTTAGTGACAGACTGGCTAACTGTTTTTCTTGTTTACTGATATGTCTGGAGGTCTGTGTATTTAGCAGCTGTGTTATCAGCTGACGATGTAGAACGGACACACAGCCAACGCCTAGACGTACAACACACAGAACTTGCACACACAAAGGGAGCAGAGCAACGCCCAGAGATAGGGTACGTTGACCTGATCAGGCGAGAGACGAAAAGAAGGATGCAGGAAGAAGGTGACAGAGGACGGAAAGAAAGGCAGAAAAAATAAAGGAGAGTAAACAGAGGAGGGGTTCCTTCTGCAGAGTCAACACTGTTATCACACATACACAGTATTAGCTGCCGCTACTCACAGCCCTCTGACTCTATGGCGCTGTCACGTGTCCTCTGTAACGTAACATCACTGTAGTAACATGACCAACAGAATCAGGATCACTGGTTACTATAACAACAGCCACAAGGCAGGGGCCTGAGGCCAACATGGCTGCCGGTGGAAAGTGGGAGGAACAGCAAACACTGCTGCTGCACACTGTTATACAACGGTGTGTGTGTGTGTGTGTGTGTGTGTGTGTGTGTGTGTGTGTGTGTGTGTGTTTGTTGAATGGTGGCATAAAGTTTGTCCCATTGATAAGAGCCACAGGTTGTGTAACAGCTCAATGTTTCAAGCGTCCGGCTGCAGACATCAGCTCAGACCCGCTGCCTTACTGCTGCTGTCAACTAGTCTGATCTGTCAGCTAGTTAGCTTGGGACAACTGGTCTGGTCAGTAGAACAGCTAGGATATCAATAAGTAGCCTGGACTGACCAGAAGTTAGCTTGGGATAGTTAGTCTTCATCTGACAGGCACTTTGCGTGGTGGACAGTTAGTTTCGGGATAGTTAGCCCGCGTTACTTCGCCTTCACTTGACATGCAGTTAAGTGCTGGGATGGTTGGCCCTCAGTTGACAGGCAGATACTTTTAATGTTGAGATAGTTAGCCATAGTCTGACAGGCAGTTAGCCTGGGACAGTTATCCTTTACCTGACCGGCACCTAACATTGGGATAGTTAGCCTCAGCCTGACAGGCAGTTAGATTGAAGCAGTTGAGTCTGACAGGTAATTAGTATGGGATAATTAACTTAAGCCAGACAAGGACTCAGCCTGGTATCTTTGGCCATATCCTGTTCAGTAGATAACCTGGGGTACTTTGCCTTAGTCAGATAGGCAGTTGGCCTAGTATAGGTAGCCTCAGCCTGACAGGTTTTGATAGTCCGTGTAGCCTGGTCAGTACTTAGCGTGGGCTAATGAGCGTTGCACGACCAGGATTTAGCCTGACTTGGTGTTGTCTTTGGATAGTTATATGCATATATGTATGGCTTAGTTTGCTGGTATTGTTTGCTTTTATCATCCAAGGGGTTCGCATGAGGTTGTTACCCCCACGTTGAGCAGGAATCGGGCTGGAATTAGCCTGGCCTACAGTAGATGGTGTTGCCTGGTTTGCTTTTAACAAGCCTAGTCTGGTAAGGACTGTACCTTTAAGATAGCTGGATGTAGCAGTAACAGTAGATAAGCATTAAAAGCTAAACTCACCAGCATTGAATATTTTTGATCTAAGACCAGATGTGGCTACCGGAAGACGCAGAAGACACATCCTGCCAACTGTGTATCCTTGACTTCTTCTGTGTGGTGCATCTGGTGTGTGCTACAGGCGTCATATGGTATGGGCTGGTATATAACTCTCTCTCTGTCTCTATGTCTTAATAGGACTCCCCTTGGAGCTTCTCTGGATGATCAGAGTGTTTCTCCCAACAACAGAGGTAATGGACATTTTCAGCGTGTGTCGATTGTATATTACATTGCGAGGATCCCAACCTGTTTGGACGCTGACACCACCTTCATTCTGTTGTCTTTGACTAAATACTTCAAGCCAGTCAACACACCTTGTTTTTTAATTTGGTTTTGGTTATTGTGAGCTGTTATGTGTCGGAATCAGCAGAGAAACTTCTCTTACCCTCTATAACTATGGATAAGTTGCTGAAAGGGTTTCACAACTTTGAATGTACTGTGTGTGTGTGTGTGTGTGTGTGTGTGTGTGTGAGAACAGGAGCGCTGAGGAACGGCTGCAGCTTTGAAGATGACCTTTCACTGGGAGCAGAAGGTCAGTACAGAGAAAAACTCACAATACAAACATGATTGCAGTTTTCTGCTCATTGTTAACAGTTTCCCCTCATGGTCCGCTAATTCTGTATTTTAACTGATGCCACCAACTAAAGGAACACTTTGACATTTTGGTAAATCCTCATGTTCTCCATCTTGCTCAGTCAGATGAGAAGGGGGATATTGTTAGGGCACTGATGATTATTGTATTTGTAAAGCACTTTTAAAGACATGGCTTTGCAGCCCATGGCTTTGAGGTTGAAGTGGGGTTGGTGGAGAAGGTGAGGATATTCGAGCGAAGTGGGAGGAGGAGCGTAAATGATATAAAATATGTTGTGAACATATTGAAGTTCTAACTTTCGCTCAGGTTTTAGTGATGTAATTGATATGTGATACAAATGAGACCTTGCTGTCAAACATGACATCAAGGTTTCGGACGAGAGAGGAATGAGATGCTGTGTTGTCAGTGGAAAGATTTAAGTTGCTTGCTTTATTTATATCTGAGATAATCACAGTAATTTTTGAAAAGCTGAGTTTTAAGAAGTTGTGCAGCCTGGGTCAGGGAGGGTTAGTCATATTGGGTTTGGTATATAAATTTGTGTGTCATCTGCATAGCAGTGAAATCCTCGCCCATATTTTCTAATGATGTATCCTAGATGCAGCATGTAAAGAGAGGATAAAAGTCATCCCTTAAACAGGACCTTGTGAGCAGGCACTCAGTAGGTCAAGTTCTGAAGCTTGACTGAAAGGGCTGTAACAGTTGGTGAGTGGAGAGGTGGTTACTGAGCTGCTTGGAGATTGTGTGTTCCAAGAATTTGTTCCAGCAAGGGCAGGTTGGAGTTGACAAGGTATTCAGAATCCACTCCCATATTTTGGAGGGGTGGGAGTGATGACAGCAGTTTTCAGTTCGGAAGGAGCAATACCAGTTAACAGGTTGTTGTTGTTGAGAGTGCTAATGCGTGGGCAGACCGCAAATAGGCATCAGGTTATGTGCCTCATGGTTTAGACATGTTATTAACAGTGATTGTGAACTTGAAATTGGAGTCCAGAAATCCCTGAGTCTTATGTTGTCAGCTGAATCATCAACTGCTTACCTAACTGTAATGGAAATAGAAAAGTGTGACTGAAATGGAGGGCAGACAGGCGCGACACATGCTCTTTGTCTGCAGCCTCATGTCTGCTTGCGTCCTCAAAGCTTTCAGCTCCAGTGCTGAATACTTGTAAAGTCAGCCACACTTTCTCTCTTTATTCCAGCGTCATTGTCACCTGCACTGTCTGCACTCACTCAAGAGAGGAGCTCTGTAGTGCTCTAGGATTATTACATAATACTACGCAAATGACCCATACATCTCCATAAGTAAATGATATATTAATACATATGTTAAGGCACAGATGAGCAAAAGCCTGTTAAATGCATAAACAAGTGCTAACAGTATCCAGCGGGTAAATAGACTTTATCACTGCCTACGTTGACAGAGGGAGTTTTATCAGACAAGAGCACTGAGTACACATGTTGAGTGACATAAAGTTCATAGTCATAACCCATTAATGTGGTCTAACAATTTGCGTCATGTTTTCAAGAAGAGTGACTTATGACAGCTCTGGTAAGGATTTTATTACTGAACTATGACCAGGAGTGAATCCTGAACACTTACTTTCTTGGAATGTGTGCAGTTTGGAGGTTTTTACATCACAGAAGATCATAAAAGACACTAAAACTCAAGTCTTAAAGGTGAAACATGAGACTTCGGATGTAGGCTGTTGACGGAGTTAAGTCTTGAACGGCAGCTCTGTGTGTGTGATGGACAGTAGTGTGACTGTCTAGAGCCCATGAATAATTTTGTACTTGTCATAATTTCAGGTAAGGTGTATTGATGAATAAGAATCAGTAATGATGTTGAATATTTTTGAAAATTAAAAAAATGTTGTTATTTAACAACCAGTGTCACCTAATATACATAACAACGTTTAAGCGTGTGTTTCATGTGTATGCATGGTCTCAGCTGTGGGGTTGGGGGTTGGGGGCGAGTGTGATGCCAGCCTACCTGGACTGGCTTGCAGATTTTACTTCATGCAAAAATTGTAGCTCAAGTAATTTATAAACTGTAATTAGTTGTTCAGCGCTATGTGTTTTGTACAAAAATCCCTTTAATATAATGAGAATGCAGCTCGATCACATGGTTGTAATTGAAGGAGACATGTCTAACAAGCATAACAGTGTAGAATCAACAGAGCATACGTGCAATGTGTAACAGTAATACATTGCTCCATCTTCATTCCTTAGTCCTGTTTTTTCATGGGGAAAAAGCCAACAGTCACACAGGTGTGGAAACACACCGCATGCATGACTGACTGTCCGTTGAATGTGTCTGTGTGTGTGTGCCTGTGTGTGTACATTCATCGTACCTCTGATCTGCTGTGAATACATCAGTAATGGCTGCGACAGTGAGGGTGTACATATGTGTTACTGAGTGAACAATAGACTGTAATGACTTTATGTTTAAGCACTGAACACTGACATCAGGGAATGCTCTGTGTGTCTGTTTGTGCGTACATGTGTGGCCTGAGAGTCAGCTGTGGAATCTACGACTGAATAGATGCTAATGAGTCGATTCTGAGAGGTCAGAGGTTGTGTAGATTTGATCAGACATCAGGTTCAGGAACAGCGGTCTCTAATAGAGTTTAGTTTCAATAGGTAGCTCCAACCCAGTGCTGAAAAGACACATTTATTAACATTTTAGCATTAGCAATTCACAAGTTAATGTTATCTTTCGGTAAAAATGTGTCCTTTAGCTTTATTACCCAAACCTGGTTGAGCTGTTCAGCCACTTAATGTCGTGCTTACATTGAAATGCCTCACTCACTGGAAAAGTTTGTTCAGTCATCAGGATTTCATCATTTTTCTCTCATGTACTGGAAAGTGCAATCATTGTTACAAAGCTTTGTTGTGCTCCACACCAAACCTCTGGGAACTATTCGGCATTTAGACATCAGTTTGCAAAAGCCGGTGGAGAAACAAATTCTTAACTAAAAAGCTGCAAGACAAACACGCACCTATTCTCCTGAGGTGCTGGTTTGCAGGCAGACATCAAAGAAAATACGACAACAACATTTCATTGACATATGAAATGTTCATTAAATATATCTGACACATTTACTTAACCATTGTAGCCTAATGTACTTCAACTATTTGTGCCAAATATTGAAAGTTCCCATTCACAAATACGAAGTTGATCAGATTAAAATGTTGATATGAATTAAAACCGAACTGGCAGATTTTTAAATTGACTCAAGAGTATCCGCAATAAATGGTTTCATAAGAAAATTCTTTACAACAAATCTGAGTATTTTGCCAAATGGGAACTGGATCCAAAATTAAAGTGAAGCGTTCCCTAGAGAGGCCATTTATAGCCAAGAAAAAACCTCCAGCATCATCATATCCACAGTCTAAAGAATAGCAAGAGGAACTGTAAAAATCACAGTAGCAATAGGTACAAAACAAAACATTTAAAGTAAGCATGAAGTCATGAAACGACTGTATTTCTTAAGGAAACTTAAGAAGGCCAAATTCCTGTGGCAAGTTCTTTTTAAGTTTTACGGAGGAGCAATAAAAAGCATCCTGCCTGGAAACATTACAAACTGACATGGGATGTGCACGGCCCAGCACAGGAGGGCTCTGCAGCTCGGGTAATTAAGACCCCCCAGAACATCAGTACTCATCTACTGGGCATCAATTATCCTGGTGAGGTGAGGTACCTGCACAGAGCCCAAAGGATACTAAAAGTCTGTACCCACCACAGCAACAGCCTGTCCACCCTGCTGCCCTCTGGCCAGCGATAGCATACACACATAGTAGACACAAGTATCCACTGTTGTATATACAGAGCAGATTCTTTTGTCAGGGTTTTGGACTTCTCCTCTGTTAGTGTCATCAGGATTCAACCTGCCTGTGATGGCCTGTATTTGAGTTTCTATACATTCCTACTGCCTGTTGTGTGTGTCACGTTTTATCATCACACACCGCATCCTTTCAGTACTCGCAGCCTCTCCATTCGAATTGGTTGAAAACCTAAACAGCCTCTTTAGTAAAGTGGCTGTCTGCTTCTTTTTGTCAGCCTAAATCTCACCTCACATTATGTCCTGACAGTTAGCGCTTTAATCATGTCGAGAATGACATCTGTCAGAAGTAGCTTATGCCCTCAGTGATGCAGAGGACTTGAGAGATGTCATGTATGAACAGATCCTAATGGGCTGTAATGATGTCAAATGCTATCTGGACAGGATGGGAGGGGATTAAAGTGTTAATGTGTGAATTAGGTGCAAGTGAATTAGTTGATTGAAGGATTCAGGGTGAATAGGATGGAAGTGAGTTAGTGAATTAGTAGAAGGAGGCTTGTTTGGCTCCTTAATCCTGGTTTCCATCAGAGAAGAAAACACTGCAGACTCAAAGAAAGAAGAAGAAACTGATCTGAAATGAAGTGGAACAGAGAGAGAGGCACTTGGACTGACAGCGGCAGGACGGCAGGTCCTAACAGGTTACTCTGAACAGAAAAACAGTCACACCTCCAGCTGCTGATGACTGTCTTCCATTGTGTCAGCTCTCTGACACAATGGAAGTTAACCTCCAGGTTTAACACTCAAGACTTAGAAATGTTTGAAACAGTTTTTCTTTGATTTCAGACAGAGGGAGACAGAAGCAGCCTTTTTAGCTGATGAATGTCGATCATACTCACTGAAATGACAGTTTTTGCTCAGAGTTTTTATTGCCAAAGCGACTCGGCTGATGAACCTAACACTAACCTCGTGAGTTGGTTGAAAACACTGTTTTCTGACTTTTCAGTGTTTCCAGCTGACTTATTAGATGTTAAAGCCAGTCTACAATATATCTCGAAGACGTGTAAATAAAGAAACAGCGTGTGTTTGGCAAATGTAGATCTATATGTGGTAGCACGAGTTTCAACTCCCCAGAATCCTTTAAAGAGCAGGACAGAGCCACTTACTGCACGTTAGCCTAAGCTGCTAAAATATGACTGGACAATCACTTTATTGATGAGCGGTCAGTTCAATGTGGTTATCAGGACAGTCTTTGATGAAGGTAGCTTGAGCTCTGGGGGGAAATTGTGATCTGCATTTTTCACTGTTTTCTGACTTGTATTGACTAAGTGCGTCCTCAATCTATCAGAAAAAAATATTGACAGATTAAGTAATGATAAAAATAAGCATTAGTTGCAGGCTAATATGCTTTTATTGATATATAAATAATCTGAAGTTCCTTATTTTTTCTCTCCAGCCAACCACCTTCAGTCCAGTAACAATAAACCTGAATCCCGGTGAGTTTGCTTTTAATTTATCCTCAACATTCAGCTGGTTGATAGCTCAGCTTCTTTTGTCTCTGCCCTGTGTTAATGTGTCTGTGTGTTTGTGTCATTGCATGTGTGTAGCTTTGGTCTTGCGGCAGATCAGAAGAGGAGTCGGTATAAAGAAGGAGGAAGAAGTATGAACTCCACAGGATCAGGGAAGAGCAGCACAGTGTCCAGGTCAGTTCACCTCGCCAGCCTTCAGTCAGACTCATGGAGGTTTCTGCATGAAGTAACGCAGTGGTCTCAGGTAGAGAGGAGAGGAGGCACAGAGGGCTGTTATTAAACTTCATTTCAGAGCAATTAAATGATGCTAAGAGAAGTCGTTTGTACCCAAACAGAGGGTTTGAGGCACAGACATGTAGAGCAGTGGTTCCTAACCAAGGAGTCCCATATTTAAATCTGATGATCAAAGAAAGAAAGTAAAACTAACAATTCAGCCACGCGAACTTGCAGTTGTTTTTCTGAATTTCTTAATAGCCCAGTCCTTTAAATAAAAAGTGATTATTACTCTAACTAGAATCCATAAGATTTCCATGAAGTCAAAACACATTCTTGATATTATTTTTGTATTTACATTCTGTATGTAGAGGTTTTTATTTTTAGTGGCGGAGTCAACCATTGCCATGCTTTTTAAATTCTCTTGATATGCACTAGTGATTGACAGGAAACAACACATGTAATCCAGAGTTACTGTTTGTAATTTGATCTCATAGATGTCAGCCTCACTGTTAACTGTTCATTCTGCGATGTCGTATCAGAGCTGCATTAATTTACTTTTAATGCAAACACAACATTTCCTACTGCTAAGGCATCACAATAATTTGTCACCAAGGTAGCAGTGACTGCAATCGTAATAATATGTTGTGCCTCAAAAGTCGGACTATCGTCATAGACAGCCTCATTTAAAAGGTCAAAAGTAACATTGGGAACCACCGATATAGGACTATGTCAGATTTGTAGATTCAATTATTAATAATCTATAAATAGTATTTTAAGATAGAAAAAGACTAACACGGTTGGTTTGAGCCATCGTGGTTAGTTTCTAGCCAAAGGATTTTGTTTTCTCTCTGTAGCTAACTGAAGCTTTTTTCTTGTATTGCCTACAAAAGTAGACGTGAACCGGGTTTTTCTCAGAGCTCCTCTCAGTGACATTTGACTGGTTTGAATAATAACAGCCCACAGTGTCACTGCTCTGTCAATTTTGGGTTGAAACTTTTACAGAGCACCGTCATTGAAGCAGGCGTAGTCAACAAACTAAGTAAATAAATGGCTTATTGTCTGCAGTGCATGATGAGATGTGTGTTTGGAGGATTTACTGTTGAACTAATTGTCTGTGGTGGATATCGGCTGTTTGGAAGGCTGATTTGGTGGTGGTGGGTGAGTGGGGCAAGGTTATGAGGTTGGAGCAGGGAGTGGAGTTAATGGTGCCAGGGTTTGTGCAGCGCTCCAGTTGGAGGTGGATGGTGTGTTGAATAGTTCGTAATGGGCTGTGGGTGGTGCATCAGGGATAGCCTATCCTGTTGTTGATGAAGGTTTAAGAGACTTTTGGGATGTGTTCAGTGTGACAAATTGTGCAGCAGATTCAAGGATTGATCAGGTTGTGTCAAAAAAAAAAAAAACCCAGTCAATTCATGGTGAAAAGCTGACAGCAGTGATGTATTGAAACACGACTGAAATAGTTACTGCTTGCTGTCATCATTCTTCCTCATCTTAATGCCAATTAAAAGATCCCTCATGCTTCCTATAATCTTCAGAGCTTTTAAATAGATTTTTACATGGAGGGAAGGCTGTGGATTCACATTGGAAATTCATTGGGGTGGCATCTTTTAATGGCCAGTGGGTGAGACAAAATAACCAACAATGGCTGCAGGTGTTTTGAAAAGCTGCTTCCAATTGAACTCTAATTTGGTCATTTTGGACAACATCCTTGGTGGGCTGATCCCCTGCTGCTGGTCAGTTTTCTTCTGGTCCCTGCCTCCTCTAGGTGGAGCTGTTGAGGAGCTGGGGATGGACAGAACCATCACACTAACTATTTGCCTCACTAAGTAAATAAGTAACTAACTACCTCTTTAACCCACTAAATTCAAGCTGAATGTGAGGAGTACTAACTGGCTGTCTGTGTCTTCATAGTGTTTCAGAGGTGTTGGAGCAGTCAGAGAAGCACCCAGAGGAGATCCTCCATGCCCTGCGGTTAGACTGACTAAACTAACCAGCAGACTAACTCACCAGCTAACTGACTGACGGGCTGACTGACTCACTAACTAAGTGGCTGACAGCCTGTGTGTGTGTCCACAGTGTGTCAGAGCTGCTGGACCTATACGAGGAAGACCCGGAGGAAATCCTCTTAAATCTTGGTTTTGGTCGAGAAGAACCGGACCTAGCCTCGAGGGTACCCTCCAGGTTCATCAACAACTCCTCTTCAGCCCGAGGCATCGACATCAAGGTACTGATGATGGCGGCAGTGTGGACACGGCAAACATATTCTGAATGAAAACTAGTGTGGCCTGTGTCAACAAAAAAGCACAATACAAGCCAAATACAGAGATCTGAAAACAAGTGAACCGACTTTACACATGAAACTGCAAACAGTAGCAACCTACGGTGTATCAGCAATGCATCATATACCAGTAACAAAAACCAGTGTGTGCTAGCTGATCTCTAAAGAAGTGTTGTGTGCCGTTCCACATGACAAGCTGCATATTTAGCAGGTATTTACCAGGTTTATCTGTCGTAGTTTAACGTGATGTTAGCATGCTAACATTTGCTTATTAGCATTAAACACAAAATACAGTTCAGGCTGATGAACCCATGGATGAACAGTCAGGGGAGTCATTACAGTTCAAGCGGAGGAGGACTTTGTTGTTTTAACCAAATTTCATTGCAGCCCATCCCAAATGTGAACTGTAGGAAAATTCAGGGGACCAGCAAAGTCACAAGGATTAATCCTCTGGGAACCATGAATATTTTGTGCCAATCCATCACTTGATAAGTGAAAGCTTTGACCCTTCACATGGCACCGGAAAAGTCAGGGGATCATGAAATTCATTAGGATGAATTCTCTCGGGACCATGAATGTCTCAACAAAGTTTCATGGCAATCCATTCAGTAGGGGTTGAGTTATTTTCATTTTGGACCAAAGTTGTGGACTACTGTTTGAATGGCTAAACACCAAACTCCGTCAAAAGTCTGCCTGTCATTTTAACCTGGGGCTGATCAGTTAATCAGAATATTACTGAAGTAACATGATGTGCAAATGCAACATCCCAATTGCAGGACCTGCAATTCTTTGAGGTAAAATGTGCTGTTACATAAATGAGACCTTGTGGTGCTACAGAGATGCTCCAGCCTGACAGTCATTTTTTCCAGGTGTAAGGGAACATGCTTAAAAAAATCAGCAAAAATCACATCATCATTTGTAGGTTTTTTTCAGTGACAATGAAATGCAAAAATTACCGTTCCCACTAAAATTGTGACTCATATTGTAACATACCAGATGGCTTTCTTGGAGCCTCTCTTATAGCATTATACCATTTTGTAATGACATCACTTCCTGTGGTTCACCTGCAGGTCTACCTGGGAGCTCAGCTGCAGCGCTTGGAACTGGAAAACCCCAACTACGCCCTGACTAGTACGTTGCTCCAAACGGTGCTTTTGCATCTGATCTACTTCTTATGAGTATACTCTCTACATCCTCACCAGTGTGTTGAGTAGTCAGTTAAAGAGCTGCAACACTATCCGAACACCTCAGTCCTGCAGATGGAGGGTTAGCCATAGCAATGAGAAGCTCAGAGGTTCACGTCCTGAAACTGTAGACAGAGGAAGTGAAGCTGAAAGACTCACACTGTGTGTGTCCTGTTCCCAGTATTATTGTGGTGTTTTGTGGGGTCCATCAGATCTTTTAGCCGCTCTGCCAACTGCCTGGACAACGCCGCCAGCAAGGACAAAGATCTGTTTGTCCCAGACATCCATACACAGACACACACACACACACAGACACACACACAGACCTGTTCTGCTAACATTGTGGCCTCTTTTTGTTTGCAAACTCGTGCTTGCATGAAGGTACTGGCCCCCTAATGAAACACACACACACACACACCACACACACACACACACACACACACACACACACGCCCCCACATACAGCTGATTCTCTTCTTCTTGACAGCTTGATGGTCTTGGTGCTGTAAAAACAGCTTAGCCAAAGATCCTCTGCGTGCGATGAGATGAATCCCTCCATAGCTGGAAGTTCTTCAGCTAAGGAATCTGTCAGTGTTTAATTTTACACCTCGATCTCATCAGTGGCCCCAGTTTGTTTGAGGCAAAGGAAACTGTTTTGTTTAGCCGAGCGGTATAAACATTTGCACTTCAACGTGGAATGAATAGGGTTTCATTAGAATTTGTATTGCTGCTCTTTTGTTCTGTTTTTTATGTTGTTCAGTACAGCAGATTTATTTTTCTGCCGGTATGCTTTCCAAGTCTTCCAGACCTTATGCAGTCCGTCCATTGTTAGTAAAAAGTCACGTACAATGACGCAGGTTATTAAGTTAGTCAGACTGTTTGCATTCTTCACAGCCCAGATTATTTTTTCATTGTTAGGGAACAATCTGATTTGTGCGTCTTGACTGGCAGAAAAAAAAAAACTTCATGATGACAAACAAACTAGTGAACGAGTACACATGAAGTAAGGACAACACACCACAGTCTTAGCTGCTTTTGACTGATCGATGTCTGATTGATCATGTGCGGATGTGTTACCATGGTAACCAAATGATTTGCATAATCATAAAGATCGCTTTTGCAGATGGCTTATTATAGGATTGCCTCCTGAGCTGCTGACAATCAGCAGATGGATTTAAAAGTAGTTTGGTTTAGTTTTTGCACACAGTGTGATTGACAGTTGAACTAAACAGGTCGGGTTTGAAGCACCTGTAGACTGCACCGGGTTTCACCTGCATTGTTTGGTTTTCTTTAACAGTGGCTTGTTAGGTTAGCTTCTGACATCGCAGAGCTCTCTAATTGGATGCAGCTTTGTTACTAATGTACAGTGTATATTACTAAAGGTGTCACTATGCTCAAAAGGAATTGGGTAGCATTCAGCCACACTTGAGGGCAGAGGGGTTAATAGATGTTCAGAACGGCCAGCCTTGAAGGTAGGGTTGGTCACAGAGAGGGATGAGACGTGATAATCTTTCAAGTCTCTCCCAGAGGTAATTCTCAGTGTTGCACTTGGTTGTATAATGAAAAGGGATGAAAGTGAAAAGAATTTGAGAGAGACGTTTAATCCCTGATTACCTTCTCACCTCAATGCACCTCCATCACTGCATAAAGTGGGTGTGAAGACTTAGACTTTATTGATCACAGTTTTTGAAATAGAAGAATAAATCTAAGAGAAAAAGAATGTTCTCAAAAAATATAACTGAGCATATAAACATGAAATAACAGCAATTCTTAAAATATAACAAAGTATATAAACATAGGATAATAGCAGTTGTTAAAAATATAATTAAGTATATCTAAATACATAGGTATATACATGTATTATAATATATAAGATATGTTATATAATACTATAATAATACAATAAAAATACAATGTAACTAAGTACATAAACATGTATTAACTGCAGTTCTTAAGAGAGAGAGTGAGCCAGCGCTACAAACTATATACCAGAAGAAATATGTGCAGGTTGCAGATGATAAATAATTCTAAACAATAAACAGTATTGATGAACAGTATTAATGTTGAATTGTCTGTTTTGGAATGTTATAGGAATGATAGGAGATGTGTAGGAGTTATAGGAATTGGATGCAGCCCAATCCTACCTCTAGAAAGTGTCAAGGGATGAGCTTCGAGATGCTGTTTGGCAAACTGACAAGCACTTCTTTTGATGCATGCTGACATTAATACAGTGTCTAAGGCTCCGCGCTTGAGCAGCGGAACCTGGTGGAGTGAATATTTGGTGTAACTTTAGGAGAAGCTGCGGTGGCTCGGACGATAGCTGAATCTGTTGATTTAAGTGAACTGCTCCTTTAACAGTCTCTGGTCTGTCTGTGGTTCCTGGAAGCTTTCTTCTTTTCCAGAACATTCTCATACTGTTCCATCGGTTCCCTGGATCCCAGACACGTGTGTGTGTGTTGTTGTTTGTTATGTAAGCTCTGTTCTCACCATCAGAAAGAATCTCTTGGGAAGAAGAGAGAAAAAAGAGGGAGGACGTGTCGTTTTCTCTTATTCCTCACTTCCTGTTTTAGGATCCTCAGAATGAGCATTAGTGCCGAGTCAGCAGTCAGCAGGAAACAGACCCACACAGTATTACTATCATCATAGGCGGCTGCTGAAATACGAGGTTCGTGTTCTGTATTCATGTCCAGATGTGACTGAAATAACTGAGCTGGATGACTGGCTGGTCTGTAGCTTGGACACATTCATTTGGTTATCATATGCTTTTAATTTGAAGGTTTTCTTATTCATTCGTAGCTTCTTTCAGAATATTTGCAGCTTCTTTTAAAGATATATTCATAACTTTTTGTTTTGTTTTGTTTTGTTTTTTTGGCCACTTTTTGGCAGCATAACAAATAACTGCTTACTTGCACATCCAATAGACCTAGAGAAACATAATCATCCCTTTGGAGTTGTCTTTATGTCTGTCTGAAGAATGTTAACATTCATTATCTCCAGTTTGGTCTCCTGACACAAATATCTGGCTCCTTAGCTGCTAAATGTTCCACTTTCTGCACCCGTTAGTCTCCAGCTTTGTCTGTCTGCTGTTTGATACTGAGCATGGAGCGCACAGCGGGTTCATCAGAGCTGCCTGCTGCTGGAAACAAGGTTAATGAGCCATACAGCTAAAAAGCTAAAAGAAGCTCAGAAGCTACATAGTTGCCATAGATTAGTTCCGCTGTGGGCAACATCTTGAATTGGCACCGTGGAAAGTATGTTGAATAAGGTGTTATTCAGCTCCTGTCTGAAATTTTCCCATGGATTTACAGACAACTTTTACTAAATGCCTTCCTTGTTGTAATTACCTACACTACTTGCACCTACCTCATACTTCTTATACCTCATGCCAATTGCACTACCTGTATGTATTTATATTTAGGATATTTTGACTGTTTGCACTTCTAGTTAGATGCTAAACTTTTGTTGTCTATGTGCTGCACTCTGATGATGACAATAAAGCTGAATCTAATCAAATCTAAATGTTCACACTGAAGAAAACGTGATGATTCTCAGGCAAGTTCTGCAGCTGTAAGGAGGGTCTTTTTTATCAGATTTCTGGTTGAATTTATAGGCAGTTTTTTCATGACCGACAACAAAGATAATGATATGAGCTACATGGGTTGCTGTGGCTCAGGAGGCTGAGTGGTTGTCCACCTATCAAGGCGGGTAGTTCAATCCCCAGGTATCCTTGGACAAGATACTGAACCCCTAAATTGCCCCCGATGCTGTGCCATTGGGGTGAGTGTGTTCGAATGGGTAACACTCGAAATGAATGTGTGTGCAAATGGGTGAATGCAGAATGCAGAGCAAATACAAATACAGTCCAGTTACAATCAGGTCAAAGTGTAAGTCACACTGAATCTGAACATATGTGCATCATGTCTGTGTGTTCAGATTCGACTGAGAACGACTGATTTTTGACACAGCTTGTAGCAGTGAGGTGTTTTCGAGTACCTTCATTGCCTCAGTGAGCTGTGCGTCACAGTTGCTGCTGCTCCGACTGCAAATTGGCCTTCTCTGTAGCCTAACGTTCATGCTCAATGGCATCTGTCAGTGTTTACAAAAATTCACTGAAGTGCAACAGCAAGGATAAACTTACTGCAGCAGTAATTACAGTAGTTTTCTTCTTCCAACCAGAGAAGACACTTTGGTCTTTCATCTAAGATTTAATGAGGTTCAAAATCACCCAAATTGGAGCCGGGAGATTTTTACATGGCAACAGTGATGTAACTGAATGCAACCAATGAAATTTGACAACCACCAGTCTGTTCCTTAGTAGTTAGAGGTCAGGATGGGGTCAGAGATGAGAGCATAAGCGAGAGCAGGCTGTATTTCAGGTAATGACATCAGAATGAGTTGTGTGGTTTTCACAGAACAACGGACAAAAGACAGAAGTCAGTGTTTCATAACAGACTGACAAGTATTTAGAGAGCAAGGGATGGAGAGATGGAGGGGTGGAGGGACAAGTACGGAAGGAAGGCATGTATGCAAGTCATCATCCTGTTACAGATGAGACTGACAGCTCGACTTACATAAGTTGATAAGCCACAGAAGATGAAGAAATGAGAAGAAGAAAGAGGATGATGGGAGGAGTGGCTCTTACATCTGTGTTCACTCCCAACATGAAGCTTTTTGCTAATCAGTCTTTTTCTGCACATAGTTTTCGAATGCCTAACTCTTATTTTTGTAAAACAAAGGTAAGGTCCAACAATCACAGACTCAGAGACTTTGAGGTACCCTCCCGCTAAGTCTCAAGGCCGTTCCGCTGTCAGATCAGCTCCATCGCAACCATTTAATTGATTTTTCTTAATATCTGCTTATTCTGAATTTGATGCAGCATCACATTTCAAACCAGTTGGGACAGGAGCAACAACAGACTGGGAAAGATGTGGAATGCTCCAAAAACACCTGTTTGGAACATTCCACAGGTAAACAGGTTGATTGGTAACAGGTGATAGTATCATGACTGGGTATGAAAGGAGCATCCTGGAAAGACTCAGTTGTTCACAAGCGAGGATGGAGAGAGGTTCACCACTTCGTGAACACATGATTGTATAAAGGAGATTAATACATGAGCTCAGAAACACTTCGTAAAACTGCTGGCACTAAACGCAGTTTGTTTGCAAATCATTACATTCAGTTTGTGTATGTTTTACACAGTGTCACAACTTTTTCGGACTGTAAGTCCGTGACGGTTCAGGGTTTAAGGCATCTGGTGGGCGTTTGGATTGAGCTTGAAATCTGCCAGTGGGATGGATAATATGATTATACTGCTCATTTTGACAGGTATAAGATTGTATGACTTTTTTTGTTCTATTGGGGACGGCTTTGAGGACACTATGAAGTGAGTGAGTCAAAAAAATATACTATCACAATCATTATAGTGCATTAATCATTATACAGAGGGTCCTTTTTGAAGTCGCTCATGCCGCTTCTTGAAGCTTCTTTAAACAGGACAAACTGTGCTGGAGCTTCACGGGTGGAGTTTGTTCTGTTTTGAAGAAAAATAAGATTTCATCTTCAAAAGGCTGAAGATGAGACTGGATGACCTTGTAAGAGGGATGTTTTTGGGGGAGTGCTTTAAAAACAAACTCAGAGACCAGGAAAAGGATATTTGAACTGGCTCGGGCGAGGAGGAGCGCTGCCTCGCTGCTACATGTTGACGCGTTCATGTTCAGACTATTTTGCCTCCTGATTTACCGACTGACAGTTATTACACTTAAAGGAACAGGGCACTCAATATTAAATTTTCACAGGAAATTTCATTTGCTTCCATCAGGACGGAGGTTCTGCCTCACTAGAGTTGGCTCAAACGATGATGCTGATTGGTCTGTTCCAGCTGTGGGTGTGACAGAGTGCCTTCTGATTTCTGGCTGTGTCTTTGTGTTGACATTGCCATCTATGCATGTACTTGTGTTCTGTTTGCATTTTGTTTTTATCTGTTGGACCTTTCTGTTACTGACCGCTGACTTTGGTTTTGTTTCTGTCTCCCTCAGGTCGTTTCAGACAGATCGAGGTCTTGACCACAGTTGCTAACGAGTTCTTCCAGCTCTACAGTCAGGTGTCTGGACAGCCTGTCCAACGCATCAGCTCCAGGGACCAAGGTAACCATGCAACCGCACCAAATCCACTGAAGGACAGCTTTTCTCTAATTTGGATTTTAAGAGAACCACAGAGCACTCCGGGGGCCTTTTTTCCCCCCCATACGATTAATTTGCATGTGTGTGTGTGTGTGTGTGTGTGTGTGTGTGTGTGTGTGTATATATATATATATATATATATATATAGACATGAAAGTTGTCGTTACATGCCAAAAAAGACATAATTTTTTTTTTTTTTTTTTTTGAGTACAGGCATCAGCCTTTCACATCATGTGGAAGAAACGTCAGGACACAAGTCCTAATGACAATTGCTGACCCGTTGGTTGTTTGTGTTTCTCATCACCCCGAATTATATGAGAAACGACATGAGTTATTAGCAGTTATTCCTTATGTTTCTTCTGTTTTCCCTTTCCCTCGTCTCTCCTGTCGTCTTCTGTCTGTCTCTGTCTCTGTGTTCTGTGATGTGGACGTGGTGCTCCTCTCACTCTCAAGCCACAAATGGGATGAACCTAAAATCTCCTCTTGTTGAGTGAAGAGGGACAGCACAAAATCGCTGAATGATGTTGAATCTATTGTTTTGTCTGAAGAATGAGCAGACATGAACATTTTATTGAACCTCAACTGTCACAGATTTGCATCGCTGCCGAATACTGCTGAATAGTTTAGATATGACGTATTGGCGTGTGAGCATTTGGCAAAAAAATGTGTTTTTTTCATTGTGTCCCTGATGTGTAAAGGCCTTTACTTTGCGTCAGTTTTGAATCAAAGAAAACTCTGTACATTTAAGTTTTGTCTCATAGAGACTTTATCAATCCCTCCAGGCATGTTTTAAGATGTATAGAAAAATACTTTACTTGAACAATAATTTGTGTCTGATACTTTTATTCCACAAAAACGTTCAATTATCTTGTTAAAATCCTTCAAATCACATCTCCTCCTTCTCCCACATTTGTGATTATGTAATTATTTTTCGCTGAAAAGTCAATTCTCGGTGTTTGTGCACTGGAGGCTTCAGGTTTCCACATCACATCTCAGCTTTAATTGATGATGGAACAGCATTTTGTGTTCACCGTGGACAGAAAATGAGTTGCTCAGTTAATGTTCACAGTGGATTAGCCCTACATTTGACTGATTGCCTGAGTGTGTTTTATTCTGATCTGTTCGTCCTCTGTCCCTCTCAGGGGGAGAAGTGGGAGAAGGAGGGGGAGGTGAGCCTTCTCCTATGCTGAAGAAGAGCAACTCGGCTCTGAACGTCGCCAAGCTCCTCAAGAAAACCATCAGCAGACACAACCTGCATGCGGCCGCCTCTGAGTCGCCTGAAGCACACACGCCTAACCAGCACACACAACTGAATGGACACACCCCCCCTGATCACACAAACACCAACGGTCACACGCACACCGGTGCAGAACAGGATGGCTGCACTCTTGACCCTGACCGCCAGGCGGAGGCAGTCAACCAGAAACACAACCGCAAGAAAGACAGCCGTTCCCTGGCAACGGTTACTGAGGAATCCAACGGGGATGGAGAAACAGATGACAGGTACAGTTACAGTAGCTGATGCAAGCTAGCTAATCATTAAACCAGCTTGCAGTATGAAAGCAATACAAGTAGAAGTCCTTCATTGAAAATCCAACTTAAAAATCAGAAGTATCATCAGCAAAATGTTGTTAAGAAATAAATTAAAGTTTGTTATTGTGTAGAAAACTTGCCCCTCTGACAAATATACTATATTATTAATTAATCATTACATTCTTAGCACTGATGCATCAGTGTGTAGTAGGCTGATACGAAGCTAGTTTTAACCATTTCTTTTTTGGGTGGAACTTTTCAGTGAATCTTTTCATGATAAGCTGGTTAAGTTGTTCCCTTTGGGCCTTTTGATAAGGGTTGAAACCACTGGTTACATTTTCAGCAGTACATTGTTTTTTAATGTTTGAACCTAATAAAATCTTAACTTGTGAAGTAACTAGTTACTCGCAAGCTGTTAGAGAAATGCAGTGACGTAAAACATCCACATAGAAGTGAATGGGAAGTGACTGCATCATAACATCTCACCTCCTATCAGCCCTGAACAGAGCAGCACCAGACCAAGCTCCAATGGAGAGCTCCAGCTGACAGCTGACATTCATTCAATCAATCAGAGGACAAGTGCGGAAACTCAGGTGGTCAAAGAGGAGGGGAAGGAGAACCTGACCTCAACCCCAGAGAAAGCCCCTCCCACCCTGGCCCCGCTCCAACTGGCCCAGCTTCGCACTGAAAACGCAGACTCTTTCGACATGGAGGAGGTATGGCTGTC
This sequence comes from Chaetodon auriga, assembly GCF_051107435.1. Taxonomy (NCBI): domain Eukaryota; kingdom Metazoa; phylum Chordata; class Actinopteri; order Chaetodontiformes; family Chaetodontidae; genus Chaetodon; species Chaetodon auriga. The sequence goes on from NC_135086.1 coordinate 19,353,555, forward strand.
TCCTGGATTCTCTTGGGTCCTTTATACTTGTATTTGCTGATGTCAGGACTCTTCCAACACAGGCTTCTCCACCCTCCTCCCACACAGAGGAAGCTTAATGTTCTCCTGGGTCACAGTGGCCTTTCTAGTCATTTCTGACTGGATCAGGAGCTTGTGATGATCTGCAGGGTGGATCATCTTGGCGGAGGCTAGTTCAGTATGCCTTTATTCAAACCACAAAGTTGAAAACTGTGGCCTTGATTAATCTTTATGGTTATCATTTATTAGCTGCCAACATATAGACAGCAGGAGAATTGTTCTTTTGTTCCTTCTTTGTCTTAAAATTCGATCTGCTGTTTGTCATTCAGATTCAGAGTAACGAAGATGAGGCTCTGCCAAACAGAACTTCTAGAGCCATCGGTGAGTCCAGCTTAACCTCTGCCCTGTGGAGTTTTCTTGTAAACAAAGAAAAGTTACATTCAGTGTTGTCCACTAAGATACATTGTGTGAATCCTTGAGATATAACCAATGTGATGAATGCATTTCCTTCCTCATTTTTATTAACATTTTGAAATGAGCATTGTTTACATCTGTGTTGACTGAGAGACATCGCTCTGTACAACCCCTGCAGCTCGAGCGGCTGCAGTCACAGACCCAGACTTTTAAACGTATTCTCCATGAGTCTAAACGACAGTCGGTGACAGTGTTACACCCATAGCCATGTAGAGAGAGGGTTGGGTTAACCCTGCCTTTTCATGCTGCTGGTTATCCCTGATGAGATGGAAGCTAATTTGAGTTTTAATGTTAATGATTTCAAAACCTCACACTGTGGATAACTTAAGGTTATTAACATAGTGTTTGCTAGCTACCTGCAGTGATTGTCAGCCTATCCTTTGTAACGCACTGGGAACCAGCTATAACCTTCACCATGACTTCATGAAATTAGTTAATAATAATGATAAAGCGGTATTGATTTCATTCATTCACTGTGATGGATGAAAATTTTTTCAGAGTTAGATTTCAATGGTTACCAAGACCAATGATTATCTTAGTTGTCAATAGACATTTCTCTTCTTTAGTAATCCATTCATTGTTTCATGTATAAAATGTCAGAAAATGTGATTATTCCATGAGAAGTCAACATATTCATGTTATGTGTTCAATTTATATTGTTCAGTGAATCATAAGAACAACAGCAATAAAACCAACAAGCAAAAAGCTAAACTGAAAACAAGAACCAAAATTAAAAATTTTAAATTAAAAGACACATTCAAAGAATGAATTTCTTTTCAACAATACCGAGGGAGTTTACTTTTCCATGGTCCAGAGGGAGGATATTCCACAGTCGCCTTAACAAATTTCTTGTGGGAAACATTAGGAGCTTCTAAAAGAAAGGCACTGGAGCGTCTGAGAGTTCTTGTTGGAGCATAAAATGAAAGGCCGTTGCTTATATGTGACTGTGCTAGGTTATGTAAGGCTTTATAAACAATAAAGGGACTTTAAAAGAAACTGTGAAGGCAAAGACCCACTGAGCGCGGTGTGGGATGAAGGTCGCCTCTCTTCATTTTCTGTGGGATGCGAGCTGACCAGCGATGTGAAAAACTTGATTTGCATAAAGTTGAAACAGTGGAAAAGTTGAAAACTTTATGCACATGAGGGGCTAAATTTTTTGCATTTACTGCGGTGGATGAGTATCTGTGGAGGAGAAGATCTTTCCTTTACTTTCTCTTCTAGATCCCTGACTTCCAGGATTACAGATAAAATGCACATATGCATGTGATCACGCCATTGACTTTGTCTGCATAAAAGCCACATCACTTTCCATTCAGTCTGAACTGAATTTGCAACTCATAATACAGCAGCATTTGTGCATATATGCAAGCCTGTTTCTGCTTGTGTCTTCACTCAGTGAGGACAGACTGTCCTGTGTCTATATGCTTATGCATAATGCTCTGTATAAATGATTGTACTCTGCCACTAGCTGGACAGAGGGGGTACTGCAATAATCATAATGTCTGTGTCCCTGTCAGACCTGTTGAGGACAGTCAGTCAGCAGTCAGACAGCAGTGGTTTTGCTGAGGAGCCATCCGCCGACTCCAGCAGCTACCTCAAGGTCTGTTTGTGTGTTTTGTTTTGTTTTGTTTGATGTCATTTCCTCCTGTATCTCATTTTAGATCACCAACCTTCACCTTTAAGTTGTTTGAAGTGACTCATATGATCCCAGTCAGAGCCTTATTTCACCAGGAGGGAAAACATCCCAGCAGATTAATCACATGTGAACTAGAAAAAGACTGCATGGTGTGTAGTGAAACCTTGTAAGGCAATGTAAAACATTTATCTCTTTGAAAAAAAACAACAAAACATTGAGAGTCACGTTAGCTGCTGCAGACTCCCATATCTCTACAAAAAGAATTGTTCAGCTAATGAAAGCTTTCAGATACACATCAGATTCGATGATGTAGAATCAAAGCACATACAGTGATGTACGTAACATCTGGTGGGGTCGATATTTACTCTTAAACAAAAAGGACCTGCGTTTAAATCCCCTCCATGTTTTAAATGAATCCATGTGACAAGATTATCAAATACTCTGCATTGTTAAAGATTCAGGCAGTGGTTCCTAACCTTTTTGGCTTTTACCTCCTGCAAAAAAGCAGTGGGCCCATGGTATGTCTTGTGAGCAGTAAACTCCTCAGACGTTTACATTTAAATAATGGTTTAAGATACAACCTCAGTTCCAGAAAAGTTGGGATGCAGTGTGAAGCATAAATAGCAGCATACAACATGTTTACACACAATAGTTTTACAAAATGTTCATGAGCTCATGTAGTAATATCTTTCATACAATCTTGTGTTCACAAAATGGTGATCCTCACTCCATCCATGCTTGTGAACGACTGAGTCTTTCCAGGATGCTCCTTTCACACACAATCATGATACTATCACCTGTTACCAATGAACCTGTTTACCTGTGGAATGTTCCAGACAGGTGTTTTTGGAGCATTCCACATCTTTCCCAGTCTTTAGTTGCTGCATCAAATTCAGAATAAGCAGATAGTTACAAAGACCCATTGACCTGTTGGTTGGTCTTGGACCCTTAGGTGGGGAACCACTGGACTAAATCTTGAAACTGAATATAAAACAGTTAAAACCAGCTCCACCTCGACTGCCTACAGCACTAAAATGCCACTCACATATTCATACATAAGTAACTGCCTACTTATATCAATCACATTGACCCTTTTTCTACAAAATAAGTGCATTTACTTTGGTACTTAAAATACACTTTGCAGATAATATATGTTTTGACTGAAGTGGGAGTTTGAATGCAGGATTTCTGTTGTTTTATTGGTACTTTTACTTAATATAAGGACCTGAGTATTTGCTCTAGCATTGGTAATAAATTGTTGATTAATTGTAATTAGGTGCAGGATAGTAGTGACAGCTGCGACAGTGAGACCACTGTGACATCACACCCTTCACAAGATGTGGCCACGCCCCTTGCGCTGGATCAACCAGCTTTCACTCTACCAGATGGCACAGAGAAAGAGGTGGGACCTGATGGTGCTGCTGGGGCTGATGGGAGGAATGGTTCCAGGGGAGATGACGAGCATGATGGGAGCTTGGAGCACATTCCTCAGTACACAGCCCACCAGCTCCCCTTGAACAGACCAGTGGGAATGCAGGATAAGACCCAGGATGAGGAGCGAGTTGGCAGTGGAGACCGGACTGATCCAGAACCAGAACCAGAGATTACCCAGAGTGTGTCTGCTGCAGAACAAGAACCACAACCAGAGTTAGAACACACCCAGAATCAGTCTGCTTCGGATCAAGAACCACAGCACACTCAGAACCAGACCGAAACCCCCACAGACACAAAACCACCAACAGGGGGAGTGGATGTTAAGGATGGGACCCAAGAACATGAATTGTTGTGTGTTTCTGGTTCACTTCGCCCCCCTGCTCCATCTTCTCCAGTTCTCAGCGCTCTGAAACGAGCCAAACAGAACCAACTGACCAGGGAATGGAAGTTGGCTGATCCCCAGTCTGGCAATACGCCCCAAATCCCAGGGAGAGGACGAGGACGGGGACGACGAGGTGTCCCCCTGCAAAGGTCCTCCTCACTGCCCACCTCGCTCCTCTCGCCGTCCAGGGTCGTGTCTTCTGTCAGAATCCAGTTTGGACGAGGCCAGGCTTCCTGCTCCCAGCCCAGGTTCTCCTTCAAATACACCCAGGAGGATGGAGGGGACAAGGAAGAGGAGGCGGAGGAGGAGAAGGACGAGGAGGAAGGACAAACCAACTGTCTGTCAACTTTGATCATAAACCCTGCCTCCTTGCCTGACTCTAACAACAAACCAAGGCTTCCCACAGAAGCTCCCATCCAACCTAAACCCATCCCACGATACCTGATGCGCTCATCGTATTCCCTGCAGAGCTCTAGCCCTCCTCCTGATTGGTCACCAGGAGGCCATGCCCACTCATGGAGCACCCAGAGCGTTCCTGATCTCTCCTCCAGTCAGCAGCAGCTGGGCCAGTTCCAACAGAACATGAGCGGCAACCAGAACCAGCAAAGTTGGCATCCAGGGCAGATGATGTTCCCTTATCCTAACCCTAATCCTAACCACACAGCTCAGTGCTTAAACCCAAGTCCCAGTCCTAGTCCCGGTCGTAACCCCAGCCCGTACCCTTACACTATGTATCCTCCTCTGCAGTGTCCCTCCCCTCTCCATCCATACACCAGTCTTCCTAACCTCCTTCAACACAATCCCTCCTTGATTCACCATTCTAGTCTAACCAGTCTCCACCAGCCTACAACTCCCACAGTCCCCCAGCACGGCAGCCTCTTCAACTTACATCAGCCCTCACCTTCCGCCGCCAGTCCGGGAAACCTGCATCCCGGAGCTCCATTAATGCACTACCAGGGCTACAACCATCTAAATAGTCATCAGTCACCTTACCATGCCACTCCTCACGGCCCACAGTTTGCTTCACCCTACCTCGGTTTCCATGGGTACAACATGAACCCACACCTAGCATCCCCCCACCCCGTCACCCAGTGTCAGCCGTTGGCTCCAGAGCACAACCTCCACCCGGGGCTCGCTCCTTCTGCTCCAGGCTTCCTCCCAGGCCTGTCCTCAACCCTCAGCCCAGGTCAGGGCCTCCACCCGGGGCTCACTCCTCCTGCTCCAAGCTTCTTCCCAAGCCTGTCCTCAACCCTCAGCCCAGGTCAGGGCCTCCACCAGGGGCACACTCCCCCTGCTCCGTCCACTACTGAGATGCAGCTGAGGAAAGTTCTGCATGACATCAAAGGAACGGTTCAGAGTCTGAGCCAGGTTAGTCCTCTTCAGTCCCAGTCTCTTAAGCTCTTATTACTTAAGCAGTTTATTTTCATTGTCTTGATATGTGGTCTCATGAGTTTCCATATATTCTTAAGCGTTGAAGAAATATATATTTTGGCAGCTTGTTGTGTTCCAGTTCCTCTCCTGACATCTCTTTCTTCTCCATCTAGAACCAAGCCAACACTCCGGACGTATTCAGTGAGCACAGAGCAGCTCTGCCCAGCCACCAGGTACTGTCATCCCTTATCAATCCTTCAGTTTCCTTCTTCAGCTTCCATTTATGGCTTTTACTGGACTTCAATAACACAATGAAGGAAGATATGTTGACTGACAGGGTCATTACTGACGAGAGACAGTGAAGACTGTGTTGCTCGTACTTACATATTTCCCACCTCTGCATATACATATAAAAATTGTCATACCATCTTTGCATAACCTAATATTTACAAACTGTTAGTTTGCAGTGTGATGTATTGTAGGTGTTTCCATTCATCCATTTCTCTTGCTCTCTGTTTATTTTCAGTCTTTGGCAGAGCTTCAGCATAAGAGGCGAAGTTTAAACTTGTTCCGCAGTCAGATGATGGACCTGGAGCTGTCAATCATCCGACAGCAGGCTCTGGTCTACAAACACCTGAGCCCTGCTGACAGGTGACTCATAACAGCAAACAGATACATGTTTCACAGTTATGATATGTGATTCTATGGTACAAAACAAACCCTTTGCATGTGCGTGCGTGTGTGTGCGCAGGATGGAGATGGAACATCTTCAGGCTTTAAGGTCAGCAGTCAGAGAGGAGCTGCAGGAGCTGGAACAACAGCTGGAAGACAGACTGATGGGGCTGACACATCACACACAGTACAGGGTATATACCTAAAACACACAAGACACACACGACATACAACGCACCACCCACACTGCAGGGTATATGCACACGACTTCTTGTGTGAAAACATGTCATATGTTATTTCAGGCTAAACAGACATGATGTGAACTTGTAGTAATGCTTTCAGTCCTGTCCTCTCTTGCTCAGGGTCTCCATAGGGACAGCAGTATTGACAGTCTGTCCACTGCCTCTGCACTGAGGGCCATGGAGCCGGTCAGCACACACACATAAACACTCACCCACATTTTTTACACAAAGCTAATAATACTCAACATTGTCTTAATGTACAGCCTTTTCTCCTTTTCTATCCTTGTGTCTGTCCAGGTGTCAGACCTCCTCAGAGAGCAGCTCACCCTCCAATCAGAGATCAGCTATAGCGGTCATGCGCCCTCCACCAACCCCTCCTCCCGATCCTCCAGTCCAGTCCGAGGAGAAGGTGGAGATCGTGGAGATCGTGAGCAGAGACAAGGCGTGTACCGGGCGTCAATTAACATAACCCCTGCCCCCCCTCCTCGACCCAACACACACACTGAGGAAGAGGGGGAGGAGGAGGAGGAGGGAGAGAGGGACAGAGAAGGAGGGAGGGGTGGAGGAGGAGGAGGCGGCGGCGGAGGAGGAGAAATATCAGAGGTGGAGGAAGTAGCAGGAGGAATCAGAGTGGAGAACCTGCAGCAGCTCATCAGAGAGGTAACAGGCTGTCAGCACTTTTAAAATAAATTTACTGGTATGTTACTGATTCGGTTGTTACACTTACTGCCATCATGTAAATGTTTAATGTAAACTATGTGCACAGATGAAAAATAAGTCCAAATACAGCCAATGAGAAAACACTGTCCATTTTTCACATTATTGTAAATTATTTAACACATTCTGTCCTAGTTTTTGTTCTTCAAAGTTTCTTTTTGTCGTGAAAAAATATGATCATCAACAAATATGTTTAGCCATAGCTTTTAGACAAAATCAGCTCATTTTACATTTTACATTGCTGCTCATACCGAGAATGAAGAAAAAGGAAAAAGGAACCGTTAAACCAGTTCTGTCTCCGTTATTTTCCAGATTCGAGAGAGTGTGGCGCAGGAGATCCGACGGGAGATCTACAGCGAGCTGCTGGCTACCATGTCGCCACGGCAATCGCCGCTGCCCAGAAGGCAACAACACCTGTAGCCATGGCAACAGCAGAGCACCGCCCCTTTCACCTTCATCCTTTGTAACCACGGCCTGAGCAGCAACACTGTCTGTCTGCAACACTGTATAGCTGAGTAACACTGTATGTCTGTAACACTGATGATGAAATGTACACGTCACCCACACGTGATGACCCTCGCCCTCCACACCTGAGGGCCGACTGCTGTTAACGAGCATGCTCATTAACGAGATGTGGAGGGCGCAGCCTCAGACAGGACGCAGTGCGTGATGAGGACGTTGTCTGGTTGGTTCTATTGTGCTGGTGTGATGCATGCTGGGAACACCAGTGTGGAACAGCCTGTCCCTGTGAACTATCAGTGATGATGTGTTGTCTCTCCCTCACATCTCCTGTTTCCTTTTCCTAACAAAGCCAGCCCTAAAACTACTACCACTACCACTAATACTACTAGTACTACATCTAGTACGCCTAACAGTACTTTACCAGTACCACCACTACTCGTGATCCGGTCAGGACAGTAGCAGAAGTCGTGTTCTGATGATAACAGTAATAATAAATACTCAGTGGCTTCTAACTTAAAACAAACTGTGGATAAATATATTTAGGACACTGTTGTGAAAAATTCATTCAGTGATGAGGGTTAAATGTAAAATAGAAACAATCAATAGAAACTGTTGACAAATTAAACCCAAATGAGGAAAAAGAAAATATTTCCATATTTCCTCTCTTCTTACTGGTTTTTAGTTGCAAGTTTTGTCTGTGAGATTTCTGCCCACATGCCGATACAGCGAAGGTGAATTGGATTTGCTGCTCACAGCAATGACAGATGTCAAAAATGACCATGCCTTCATTTGTAGACACATTTCTGATGAGCTATGGCAGTCAATGCTGACATAATTGACAAATTCATTGTGTGTCCTAAACGCCTGGTGTTTGACCAGGTGAATGCTTTCAGTGTAAATCAGCAGCAGTAGGAAATGTTGTGTTAGCATTAGCAGTTACTTAGTCAAGCTCTGATACGCCTGTAAGAGAGTGAACAGTAAACAGTGAGGCTGATATCGCCGCCATTAACAGTGAAAACTGTCACATCGAGAGGTAGTCACATAATGTAAATACACCACAGCTGAAGTTCTTTTCATCTTTCATGGCATTGGGATGGAGACAGAAATGTCAGAGATCGATATCTCAAAACATTGACAGATATAACCAAAACTCTGCAAGGAGAAAGCAGTAGAGAGAAGTGTAACAAGGCTGAATCGAGCCTTTAACATGCTATCAGAGTGACACACGGAGGACCAACTTCCCTTAACAATACTGTAAATGCCTTAATAATGTTTTAATCCATGCTCTCATGCCTTTTATGATGGGGTTACATTCCTTAGTCTTCAATAAGAGCGTGCAGAGGGTCAAACTGAGCTTTTACTGCCTGAAGTTACTCATTCCATGCACATTTCACATGCACCTTAATGTAAAAGGATCGAAGAGGCCTTTGAGGGTTTTTGATACAATTAAGGGATCGTAATCCTGCAGCTGTCAGCATTCCTTCATCCTCATCGTCATCATCATCGTCATCATCATTGTCATTGTGTAGAGTATTCCTCTGGCCTGCTTCACTGTTGAATCTGTCAGTTTCTGTTTTCTCTGGTGTGATGTTGCCCCCTGCTGGTCAGTTCACCAGACAGCTGCATCATGGATGACAGTCATGACCCCATGCAAACACATTTGCATCACAATTAACTTTTTCATCATTTTAAAATAAGATTGAATTAAATTTTATGGCTAAAGGCCCTGGTCTACCAGAGGTTCATTCACACAAGAGCTTTCAAAGGTCTTAGCTGATGAGCAGTTTAGTTCTCATTGAATCCGAGCTCTGGAAGCTTCAGCAAATGTATCAGAAACTCGGGGTGAACTGGACTGTAAGTAGGACTATAGGACAGGGCCTCTGAGATGCTCAACAAGTAGCTCCAACGCTAATGGCTAAAACCAAAATGTCCTCTTTCAGGACACCTATTTCTAGACCTGCTCAATAAACAAGATACGAGACATTTATATCCGACAGCTTTGGAGTTGTAAGGTGAGATGTTTTCTGTCTTGATTGAGCTAGGCTAGCAGTTTCCCCTTGGTGCCACTCTTGTGCCTTTAACCCGCACAGGTTTTGCTTTGTGTGTGTGCTGGTTGTTACTGAGCAGGTGATGAGGTTAGTGTGTGATGTGGGGAGGTCAGGCTCAGAGGTCAAAGGTTACTCTGCAGCAGCAGGTTTCAGTAAGTTGCCACATGACAGTGATGATGATGTTGATAACGATGTGGTCAGAGGGAGGAGGTTAGCCATGATGGGAGAGAGGACAGTGTAGCATAAACCCTAGCTGCATTAGCATGTTACTTGCATTAGCATGTTAGCTTCACAATGTCTGATGACAGGTCTGTGTGCAATAATATGAACATACGTACCAATTACTGAGATTATTGTCAATAAATCAGTAAATCACTGCTAGCATTTCAGATGTGATCAGTCATCCTGCACCACTTCAGCACAAACTGACTGATGCAAATTAATCTGCAGCCTGATGGTTTTATTTAGTGAAACTTTGATTTTCTTCGTCTTGACATGTAATCTGATCCAAACAGATTGATCACCGAACTTTTAAATACTAGTGACCAATTGCTGAGCTTCTGTTCTCTTCAGCATTCGCCTGTGTGTAGTGTCTGTGTGGTCCCTCGCAGGTTACCGCCAGTTATTGATGACAAAAAATCCGAAACGTGGGAGAAGCTGAGGTGAAACAAGCACTCAGCACATCATAGCTGAGTGTGATTGGGAAATAGGCCTGTCAATAAACACAAACACACTCCTAAATACCTCTTTTTAGTCTTTAATCCATCTTCATGGAGCAATGATTATGAAAATGTCCACACAGACTCACATTAGAATTGAAATTATCTGCTGAAAGGTGAACTTTTGGAAGAAAATGTGCTGACTTTGTGATCTTTGGGAGCAATATGGTGAAGCGATTCTCAGCTCAAAGGTCCACTTATTAATGGTTCCGAGCTAAATGTGAACATTCAATAATGTGAACGCTCTAAATCATCCCTCATTATTAACTGGACCTTTGGCCTTTGATTCTCTGCACCATATATTGACTTTGTGTTTTTAGAAAACCTTTTTTTTTTTCAAGCTCACTGATCCCAAACTGAGTTTTGGACCGACACTCACTGTGTGCTCTGAGGCTCTATGTGCCTTTTTTATTGATCAAGAATCCTTCACACACTTCTAATTACACATCACTGTCTGACTGTTGGTGTTTATTAATTTCTGTTGATGTGTGTTAATGATGATGTGTATTTTTTATTGATGTCTTGTGATGCAGGGGAGGGATCACTCTATAGAGATAAAAATAATAAAGATGTATTTATTTTCAGTACAAGTAAGTGCTTCCTCACTTCTTATACTGCGTGTGTGTGTGTGTGTGTGTGTGTTTTGTGGATCACCTGTTTCCAGTCTTAGACATACACACAAGAATAAAGAAAGATGCCACTGGTGGAAAACAGTAAAGAAAACAGTAAAGAACATTTACTCAAGTGCTGTACTTAATCACAGTTTTGAAGTACTTCTACTTTACTTGCATACTTAAACTTAATGCTATATTATAGTTGTACTCCTCTACTTCTCAGATGGACATTTTTAAATAGTGAATAGGGTGCACTTACTGTATATATCTATGTAATTAGCTATGACAGCTAATTAGCAATTAGCAGCAAAGGGTCTGGGCTGGAATTGAACCCAGGCCAGTGCACTAATTAATACATATGTAGTGCATGCTGTATCAAGTGATCTGTACTTCAACTGCCACTTCAACAGTGACTCCCACATTTTCAGTATATAACTTAAATTCAAACTACAAAATGCATGCGCTGAGCAGTCATACATGTTCTTAATTTTCCAACACAACAACTACAAGTTCACCTCTCCTAACATAAGGGACTAAGACACATGCTTGGGGGATGTAATTGTTATCACCGCAGGGGGGCGATCCGAAAACCAGCCTGTTCAAGCCTGGAAAGTTTTATTGTGAAACCCGGAAACTGTTCTTGTTTTGACCTGGAAGTGTTTTTTGTTCATTGAAGGAAGTTTTCCGTTGGAAAAGCGACACTGATTTAACGGAGGGACGAGAAGTCGGAAACCAGAACGGTAAGAGGATATTAAAGCTCTAGAAAACAAAGTAAGAAGACGGATTTTGTACTCAAAGTCTGAAGAGAAAGAATCTGGAGGTCTTAGCGACAGAATAGCAAATAGCTAGCGGCTTAGCTAACTAGCTGGAGCCAAAATAGGATTAGCATACGAGCTAACTTTAGCTCATCCACACACGCATGGCGATAAAACTGAAACGTTCGTTGGGAATACATTTGTAGTTGCAGATGATATAAGATAGTTTTTGTATTAACCTGCCCAAAGTAACCTTAAATTACTCATCTAAACCGTACTTATTTATTTTGCGATGTTCAGTCGAAGATATGGCCACCTCACATAGTGTTAACCATTCCTGTGTGTCAGATAAGTACATATCTAAACTATCTAAAAGTGATAAATATGAGCTTGTTTCATCTATTTTCAGCAGCGTATATTATTTCCTTTCTGTCTGCTTTGGTTTGGAAATATCCATCATTGAGATAGCGTAGTTAAGTTCATATACAGTAAATACATCGTTGCTTTGATAATTTTTTAAGTCATACTCGGTTTTTGGAAATTGTTATGGGCATTTCCCATTTTCAGTGCTCTCCAGTGTTTTGTAGATCAAATGATAGTGAAAATAATTGTTACTTGGAGCCCTTCTTTCCACAGTCAGTGTCCTGTGCTGAACTAGAGTTGGCCTTGTTTGATCGATCCGATGATGCGTTTAAGTCTATCTGGAGCAGATTGTTGTCAGAGCAGCAAATATGAAAACTTCTTTCAAGATGAAGATGAAAATATACTCTTAAGATCGCCAAATGAGTATTAAATCTGTGCAGAAAATAGTTTGACAGTGTCTATCTGTTTTAGGAATTTGTACTTGTGAGCCATTTTTTAAAAATTTATATGTTCAGTAGGAACTGGTGAGTTTTTGACAGAGACAGAAGAGAAGAGGAAAGTCAGAAAGTGTTGACTGACAAACACATTTTTAGTTTTGGTCTTGTGGAATTAGATGATGCAAAGAAAAATGTGGAGTATTGCTGATAAAAAGGCCTTTTTATTCATCAACAGAATCTTTATTCTTTTCGTTAGGGATTAGTTTTTCAGTGAAGGCTGAAGCAATTCTTTGTCATTATACTCTGAATGTGATTTTCTGTTTTTCAGGTATGGACTCTCGTGACAGAAGTCGAAGTCCCAGTCCTGCACCGAGAGAGCACAGCGGTGAGTAAAACCTGCTGTTACTGTATGTTGTTGTGGTGTCAGTACGAGTGGATGTCATAGTTGTAGCTGTAGTTTTGATACTCATCACTTCTTTGTCTCTGTCTTCAGGACCTTCTGAAGACGGCTCTAGCCCAGCAGCAGAGAGGCCCCAACAGGCTGGCTCGGCTGAGAGAAGCCCCAAAGAGAGGCCGTCCCTTCGAGCCAGTCCTGCAGGCAGCCCCCCCTCCAGGAGCCCTGCCTCCAGCAGCTCAGACAGCAGCAGCAGCAACAGTGATGATGAGGATGAACATCATGGGGCACTGAGGAAGATTAGGAGCAGCGTGGCTCAGATCAAAGTAAGCAAGGACTAATGTGGATGTTGCTGGCATTTCATATGTCTACATACATTGATTGCTGCTGACTGTTGGGCTGGAGATCGCTGCTGATCCCCCTGCATTGAGAAACACCAGTGTTGCATAAAGTGCTTCTCAGAATCCATCCATTCGTTTTCTGCCACTTAACATCTCACCTTCTGTAAGAAAGCAACTTGTATAGTGTAAAATGTAATTCCCAAAATGTCAAACTATTCTCTTTAGACTGGATGATGTCGAGGTTGTGTTGAATTGTGCAGGTAGAAAAGATGACAAGCATATTCAGTTTTTATATTCTGGATAACTGACCTTGCAAACTTTGGCAAGGGTTAAAGTTAGCTCACCTGCTTCATGACACAGACCAGTGACCAGTGAGAACACCTCAACTGAATAAAGACGTAGCTTGTTGAGGGACAGAATCACAAATAGAAAAGAACTGTGTGCCCATTACTGCCGTCTTAGATATGAACTCAAGGCTTTTGCTTAATGTAGAAACTAATCTAGACTGACTCTGTGTTGAACCAGCGCTGCTCTTATTCAACTGCACTCAGACTTTTAAAATGCTAGCATGTTTTTCTGTTGGTTCAGTTTTCTCTGAGGAGTTCATGTCCACGTCCATCCTGCATTCAGGGACAATCCAGATCTTTTTAACGCGTGAAGACTGAAGGAAACACTGCTGACTCGCTTCATTTATATTTTGTCCAGAGATCAAGGTCCAAGTCTAGGTCCAGGGAGCGAGACGGATCCAGGTCCAGGGAGCGAGATGGATCCAGGTCCAAGGAGCGAGACGGATCCAGGTCCAGGGAGCGAGACAGATCCGGGTCCAGAGAGAGAGACAGATCAGGGTCCAGAGAGAGAGACAGATCAGGGTCCAGAGGGCGAGACAGGTCCGGATCCAGAGAGGGAGACAGATCCAGGTCCAGAGAGAGAGACAGATCCAGGTCCAGAGGACGAGACAGGTCCGGGTCCAGAGGACGAGACGGTTACAGGTCCAGAGGGCGAGACAGATCCAGGTCCAGAGGACGAGACAGATCCAGGTCCAGAGAAAGAGACCGGGAGCGCTACAACAGAGGACGCTATACTCGGTAACAGACAAACACACACATCTTTTGATTTGCTTGTAATAATTTTGCAAACAAATTTTTTTTGTTTTAGTAGTTTAAAAGTTCGGTGCTCAATGTGTTCGATATTTTTTGAAACCAGGTCATAAACCACCAAACACATTACACACTAGTTCAAGTATTTACTAAATATATAAGTGTATATATGAGGCTATTCATAGTTATTTACATAGATAGATAGATAGATAGATAGATAGATAGATAGATAAACAACTGAACAATATAGAAAATAAAGTGTTTAAGCATGACACAGGATAAAAACACTTAGAAAGTTAAAATAACTGCCCCCCCTCCAGATCATGATATCAACCAAGACTGCCTCTGCTACATTACTGACATACTGATTTAATTCGAGTAGCTACAGTATTGCTCATTATGCCCATTACCAAGTACATGTACTAAAATACTAAGTACATTCACCCATCATCTTTTTTACACCTGTGTTTAAAAGCAGTGTCTCTTGAATGTGTCATTGTGCTGAATTAGACACAAACATACTCCAACCGTTAAAACCACCTGACATTTTAAAGCCACGCCAGACCGGCCTAAGTTGACACGGCCAAACAACGGCACATTTTAACAACAAATACCTGTTGTTCAAATAAATTATCCCTTGTGAAAAACATAATTTTAGTTTTTAAAGATTTGTTTTGCCTCATTCTCTCTGCTCTGCCCAGGGATCGCTATGATGATCGCCGTGACGATAGAGGTGGGCGATTTGATCGACGGACCAATCGGGATGCTGAGTCAGACCACAGGAGGCGGGGCCGCTCGGCCACCCCTCCAACAGACAGGGAGCCAGCGGTGGCTGAAGAGCCGCCGGTCAAGAAGAAGAAGGAGGAGCTCGACCCGATCCTCACGAGGACCGGCGGCGCTTACATCCCCCCCGCCAAGCTACGCATGATGCAGCAGCAAATCAGTGACAAGAGCAGGTGTGTTTCATCGCTCATGGTGCTAAGATCAGACAGGAACCTTTTAGTTTTAGACCTGAGCTTTGACTGGGATGAACTAAAGTAAAACCTGGACAGCTAACATGAAGCAAACATGAACATTGTCAAAATCAAACAGTGAATATGATCATTAAATGTTACTTGAATGCATCACAAACAGTCCCTGCACCCAGCTGTATGAAACACAACAGTAATGTAACCTCGAGCGGCAGTTTTAATTGAACTTGCAGTTGGAATCAACTCGAGACCTGAGACATGTTACTGCGATATTCAATCTTTATTTAAACGACTCCATTAAACCTGTTGTTTTAACCGATGCCCCACCCCCTGTGCAGCCTGGCCTATCAGAGGATGAGCTGGGAGGCTCTGAAGAAGTCCATAAATGGTCTGATCAACAAAGTCAACGTGTCAAACATCATTAACATCATCCAGGAGCTGCTGCAGGAGAACATCGTCAGGGGGAGGTGAACACCAACACACACAACAAACAGCTTTACTCAATATTCGAATAATAGCAAACCCACTAAAAATCATATCACAAACACACGAGGGTGTAGTGTCTGGAGGCTCTGTGCCGTCGTCTTGCCGTCTACCTGACTTGCCCTCTAACTGTCTCCTTGTCTGTCTGTCAGGGGTCTGCTGGCTCGCTCGGTGCTGCAGGCTCAGGGAGCGTCTCCCATCTTCACTCATGTTTATGCCGCCGTTGTCGCTATCATCAACTCCAAGTTCCCTCAGATTGGAGAGCTGATCCTCAAGCGCCTCATCCTGACCTTCAGGAGGAGCTACCGCCGTAACCTCAAGGTACCCGTCTGTCTGTCTGTCTGTCTGTAGCTGTTGATGAGGGGATCAACAGAAATTGAGATGTCCTGTCATAAATATGGGCAGTATAGTATTAGTGTTAGTGATGTACTAAAACCAGTGTGTGTTTTGTCTTGCAGCAACAGTGCCTGACAGCCTCAAAGTTTGTGGCACACCTCATCAACCAGAATGTGGTAGGTCCTGCTGTCCGACTTAAATTTTGATGGAGAATGTGAGTGGCAACATTCAGCTCTAATGAATCGTGTTTACGTCTCACTCTCTCTGTCTTCTCTGATGTCCCTCGCCCTCAGGCCCACGAGGTTTTGTGTCTGGAGATGCTCACTCTGCTGCTGGAGCGTCCGACTGACGACAGCGTGGAGGTGGCCATCTCCTTCCTGAAGGAGTGTGGACTCAAACTGACCGAGGTGTCCCCACGAGGAATCAACGGTACACTGTTGCTACAACTGTAAACTCTGTTCACCTGCTAATGCTCTGTTAAACAAAACAGATTCCAAGATATCAACATAATTCATCAAGTGCCTACAAGTTCTTCCCATCTCTTTCTTCAGCCATATTTGAGCGCCTCAGGAACGTCCTCCATGAGTCGGCCATTGATAAGAGGGTTCAGTATATGATCGAGGTGATGTTTGCCATCAGGAAGGATGGTTTCAAAGATCATCCAGTGATCCCAGAAGGCCTGGACCTGGTGGATGAGGAAGACCAGTTCACCCACATGCTGCCACTGGACGACGAATACAACCCTGAGGACATCCTCAGTAAGCCCCAGAGAGGGAGGGGAGGGGGGCTCTACTTGCTCACAGCACTCATTAATAAGTATGTATATGTAGCCCTAATGTGTGTTTGTGTGTGTTTGCTCAGATGTGTTTAAGCTGGACCCAGACTTCCTGGAGAACGAGGAGAAATACAAAACCATTAAAAGAGGTGAGAATGTGCACAAACATCGCACACAGTCTGTCCAGTCAGCTCTTACTTCCTGCACGTTAACCAATCTGCTGTCACCTCCTCACAGATATCCTGGATGAGGGCAGCAGCGACTCAGGGGAGGAGGGAGATGGCAGCGAGGATGATGATGACGATGAAGATGAGAACGAGGAGGAGGGAACAGGTGAGGCATCAAGTTTGTTTAAATCATTTTTCTAAAGAAAATCCAAAAATGACGCCGTTCAATGGAGCTATGTCGTCAGCTGCAGAGTGAAAGGACGCACCACTGATTATGTTTACTGTTCAATATTCTGGTACGAACCAGATTTTAACATCATGAACGACAGCCAAACAGAGTCCTTCATGACCTTAAAGATGTCCTCTCTGTCTGTCTGTCTGTCTGTCTCTCTCAGATGAGAAGGTCACCATCTTTGATCAGACTGAAGTCAACCTGGTTGCTTTCAGAAGAACCATCTACCTCGCTATACAATCCAGGTACACACAGGCACACACATACACACACAGGTGGTAACACACACACTTGAAAAGTCTCACACAGTCGGTGATTCAGTTGTCTCTCAGGGTGTTGGCAGTTAGCCCCATCTGTTTGATGGACTTGGACTAATATTTAAAGCTGTCTTTAAAGCTGTGTGTGCGTGTGCGTGTGCGTGTGTGTGTGTGTGTGTGTACGTGCGTGCGTGCGTGCGTGCGTGTGTGCGTGCATGTGCAGCCTAGTTTACACGGTTTCATTGAAGCACAGTTCACTGGTTTGGAGAACCAATGATACAGCTTGAGTAAATAACACACATACAGAAACAAAGAGTAACACACACACACACACGCAGTTTCACACAAGTTCACTGATGTACATTTATTGATTGATATATTGATTGTTTCTGTAGTTTGGACTTTGAGGAGTGCGCTCACAAACTGATCAAGATGGACTTTCCTGACAGCCAGACGGTGAGTCCACACACACGCACACAGACACACACACGCACACACACACACGCACACACTTGGCCAATGTAAAATAGACAAACACACATGAATGAGGGTAAATATGAAAACTCGAGTGGACTGTGTTCCTCCACTGAGGATAAATCTGAAATACCGGTGTCTCTGAAGTGTGGACGAACAGAACAAGTGAATGCACCGTGTACGGTCATTGTTAACTGGAAGGGTTGGAGTAACGGGAGCTGGACATAAAATGTAGAGTCAGCAGCAATTCTGACAATCATTTAATCATTTATTAAGCAAAAATGCTAAACTGGTTCCAGCTTTTGGAATGTGAGGATTTATTGCACACAACCGGGCAGACGGTGGCGCTGAGATAGAAGTTCACTGTTTGATAACATTCGGATGAAAATGAGATTTTATTTGGTTGTGTGGATGGTGTGGAACCATAATTCCCACATCGGTGTAGATCCGCTGCTGGTGTGTCTGTTGCTCGTTAATATCTTAGTGTGCGTGCGTGCATGCATGTGTAGTCCTGAGGCCAGGATGTGTAACAGTTAAGATGCTTTCAGACATTCACAATTGCTGGTCAGCTGTGTGTGTGTGCGTGCGTGTGTGTGTGCGTGAGAGATGGAAAGCACTGTGAGTAACAGCATGTGTCAGAGGACAATCAGCTCGGCGTGTGTTGTTCTTGTATGTATCTTTGTGAGTGTGTGTGTTTGACCTTCACACCGATGACGTGTGGCTCCTCGACACCTCTTCAGACAGGGATGGACAAAAGCAGCGTCTCAGTTCTAACCAGCGATCCAAATCCTGCAAAAAGCACCACAGGGCTGCTAACATTAGCCTGAGCGCTGCTAGCATCCAGGACCAGCGTCCTCACAGTGGACGTACGAGGTGACGTGAGGTTCATCTGCACTGATCTCCACGTGTGTGTGTTCTTATTGCGATACTGAAATGATTGACAGGACAGAACATTCACTGGTTCCAGCTTCCATATTGGTTGTCGTGTGTCTTCGGGGTTTGGACAGATTGGACAAAACTGATCTCAGCTGGGATTGAACTGGTGATTGCCAACTTTCACAATTTTAGTTAGTTTTAGTTGATTAACTGACTGAAAACCAACTGGTGAACTAATTGTCGATCGTGTCGGGGTGTTTTGGGAGGCGTCGCATATCCTATACCATGACATCATCATGCAGAGGACAAATGTTTTTTTTAGTGATTCGTGGTGCTGAATCTGAAGCCACAGAGGACGTGAGAGGAAACAGCTGCAGTGGAAGGCGGTGTGTAAAAGTATAGGTATACTGAAGTCATCTGTGTCTGTGTGTGAGAGGTCAGAGTGATGACCTTGTCAGGCAGACTTTCATCAGCATCAGGACTGAATCACTCAACACAACAGCTGGAACACACACACACACACGCACACACACACACACACACACACACAAAGATGTTTGTCCTTAGGCAGACTCTTCTCACGGCCTGTCTCACACACGCTCTTTAAAGCCTCGCTGACTGAGGTGTTTTTTTTTTTTAAAGAAAACAAAACATTTTCAATGAATCACTAAATGTTGCATCAGATTCAAGAAGTCTGAAAACATCTCATTTTAAGTGATCAGAAGAAAAAGACAGCTGGGGTCTTTTGGACCGAGCTGGGCCCTGTTTCCTAACAGTCAATCAGCTCTGGAAGGTTTAAGCACACTTCCCATCGTACCGCTGAAGAGCGAGAGCACGAGCACCGTGTGAGAAGATTCTTAGCGTCTGCTTTCTGTAGACAGACTGAGCGACGTTCCCAGTCCTAGAGCCACCGTGCCAGCATGGCTAAAAATCAAGTGGAGATGTTGTAAATGACACACATAGACTTGCTTTGTACTTGAATTTGTGAAGAATGAAAAAAAATGTTATTATTAAATTACTTTAAACCTTAAAACAACAACAACAACATGCACAACAATAAAAAAGAGGTGATAACTGAAGAGAAAACAAGGCATTTTAACAAGAAGAGATTCATGTTAGTCGAGAAGTCCAAAAGGGGACTCTGTACAACAGAAGCATCACTTGTTTTACGTGAAACGTCCCTGAGCAGACAGCGTCAGTGGTCATCACAGCTGCTCTCCACACATCACACACACGGTCAAAACAAATGTGCTCACGTCGATGTGTTCCCTCAGACGCCGAGCCTCCTCACCTTGGCACCACTTCGATGTCACTCACCGCTGGGATTTTACACCTCGCTGCTGCCGTCAAATTCACATAATTCACATATTTAATTCATCAATCTGCTTTGTAACGCTGAGCTTTGGGAGAGCGCCCGGTCAGGTGACAGCTGATCCACAGAATGGGAACTTCATGTGAGGTGTTTGCAGAAACGTGTTCCCTCTAATGGCATGTTGTGTGTTTGTGTGAACAGAAGGAGCTGTGTAACATGATCCTGGACTGCTGCGCTCAACAGAGGACCTACGAGAAGTTCTTTGGGCTGCTGGCCGGGGTGAGACACACACACACACACACACACACACACACACACACACACACACACACAAACACACACAAACATACATCTGTTGGTATTACCGTACTTGTGAGCATATTGTATTGAATTGAGGAGGCTTACTTTGTGTGTGTGTGTTTAGAGGTTCTGTCTGCTGAAGAAGGAGTACATGGAGAGTTTTGAGGGGATTTTTTCGGAGCAGTATGAAACAATTCACCGACTGGAGACCAACAAACTGAGAAACGTGGCTCGACTGTTCGCTCACCTGCTCTACACAGACTCTGTGCCCTGGAGTGTAAGGATGGACACACATGCACACACACACTCCCACATATGGAGCCATGAAGTCCATTCCAGCCTGAGAGACTTCAGATTTAACACACATGAAGCTATTTGTTCTTTCTAGATGAGTTTCCTCATGGTACCTTCCTCCCCGTGTGCTGTGTCTTTGAACGTCTCTTGATCAGGTGTTGGAGTCGATCAGGATGAGTGAAGAGACGACGACGTCGTCCAGCAGGATCTTTGTGAAGATCCTTTTCCAGGAGCTCTGTGCCTACATGGGCCTCCCCAGACTCAACCAGAGGCTCAAAGACCAGTACGAACACACACACACTTGTTGCTGAGGTTTAGTGTCTATCTTCAGAGATAAATGAGTCTTTCATACTATAATGTACTGAAAAATATCACCACTTTTAACAAAGATAGAGTTACATATTTTGTTGGCCACAAGTTGTAAAAATTAACAACATGAATTTAACATGAACAACATCAATGAAACAAGTTGAATTCATTAAGAAAATGTGTGATTGGCTCCTGGTTTTAGCTGTCTGTCCTCGCACTGGTTGGAGGTGTAAACCTACTTTAATGATAACGTTGACAAACAGCCACAACATCATTAACGTTTAAAGAGCCAAAACATGAAGACACAAACACAGAAAAAACACACAAAGATCATATCAAGCAGCTAACTGTGTGTGTGTGTGTGTGTTTCAGGACTCTGCAGCCATTCTTTGAAGGTCTGTTTCCTCGCGATAATCCCAGAAACACTCGCTTCGCCATCAACTTCTTCACCTCTATCGGACTGGGAGGATTGACGTAAGTGACACGTGCAAACATATATACACACACACTGCATGCACAGTGTTAGAACAGAGTATCTGCAGGTCTGGAAAAGAATTTAGTTTCTTCCAAAAATCCTCTAATAAATGGCTTTAGAGAGGATTTTTGCGACAGTGGATTTGCTGAACACTGTTTTTACTGCTAGCTGCAGTAGCTTGGACGCTCAATATCTCCTAATGGACAAGGGTTGTTTTTAGCCAAAGCTTAAATGAACCCGGTCATTCAGGTCCAGATCACATTGATTTAATTAATTATATCATTAGGAATTCTGGAGATATACGACTGGGAAAATGTCATCTATTATTCTGTCATACTTTGGTCAGTGTGATCATGAAATACACGAAATTTACAGGAAGAATGTCTGAAGTTCAACATATAACGAGGTTCCGTTTGGAATAAACAGAAGAGGCTCATTATGTGAATGTCATGTTGGGTGTTTTGATAACATTGCTGTGTTTCTCGGGTAATTTGATTGTCGTCTTTAAATAGAAGACCATAGCCTCTGTAACAGGGACCAAAACATTCTACTTCACTGTGATTTGATAAAGCAACTCGAGTCCCAGTGTTAATTGAAATAGTACAAAAATAAAATAAATGAGATATTGCAAAAAGAACATAAAGGTGAGACTAAAGCAGTTTGTGAATTCATGCACATGATCATGACGTCGGTGTAAAACTTTAAAATGAATTTCTTTAATTCGATTGTCTCATGATTCTCTCTTTCAGGGACGAGCTGAGGGAACATTTGAAGAACGCTCCCAAGATGATCATGACGCAGAACCAGGAAGTGGAATCCTCTGATTCCTCCTCATCCTCTTCATCCTCTTCTTCCTCGTCTGACTCCTCCTCCTCGGACTCCTCCAGCGAATCAGATTCAGACTCCTCAGACTCTGACTCCTCCTCTAGCAGCAGCAGCAGCTCAGGTACATCCATATTTTTTTTATTTAAAGTCCCAGCTGACAGTAAATGACATTGTTTTGTTTTTACATCTTACACATATGATCTGTAAACCATGTCCTGTGTTCTACTATGAGGAAATAATTGGGAACCAAAAGGGAGAAAAAACTGTTTGATTGATTCTATATTGGTGAAGGGAGGACAGCGTTGAGGTCTATCTTCTGGTCCTGATGCATTTTGAATTCGGAGAGTTCAGGCAAACTAGAAAAGACTGTCTGACTGAATCCCACATGAGGAGAACTGCAGTGGTCAAGATGTCAAAGCATGTTAAGATCTCCAAAATAAAGGAAAGGCTTTATTCTTGGTATGAACCTAATGGGAAAAAGCTACTGCTAATAACAGAATTGAATTGTTTGTGAAATTTTAACGCAGTCAAAAATGGCCCCCAGATTTCTGGCATGTGTTCAGAGCTTTAAAGACAGAGGCCTACGACAATTGGCTGCACCCCAAAATTACGCTCATTTGCTGGAATACAGTTCTCAGTGTACACAGCCGAAGAACTTGTTTCCATACCGTCAATAAAAACACTCAATTTGAAACAGTATTCACATGAATAATGTCACCGTTCTGTCATAGAGAGACAGCAGTCTGCTACACAAGAGCCACAGGCTGGACCAGAAGTGTGATTTTTAGTTGGAATTCGATTTATATTTTCTTCTTCTTCAGACTCAGACACCAAACACAAGAAGAAGAAGAAGAGAAAAGAACAGAGTAAGAAGAAGAAGAAGGAGAAGGACCACAAGAAGAAGGACAAACCCTCAGACAAGAAGCGAGCCAGACGCAAGAAGGACGACGAGGATGAGGACAGCGATGACGACAGGCAAGCGAGGAAGGACAGGAAAGGCCGTGCACGTGAGGTGGAGGAGCGTGAGCACACACGTGTGGCCGCGGAGCGCGAGCGTGCACGTGAGGGCGCCCGCCGGAGCAGACGAGACGAGAGATCAGAAGAAAAGGAGCTGCAGGAGGAGGAGAGGAGACGAAAAGTGGACGTTCAGGACAAACAACGAGATGGAGAGAGGGACAGAGACAGAGACAGAGACAGAGGGAGGGAAAGAGAGAGAGCGAGAGAGAGGGATAACGAGGAGAAGAGAGAGAGGGAGAGAGAGCGAGAGAAGCAGAGGGATAGAGAGAGGAATAAAGAGAACAGAGACAGGAACAGAGAGAGAGAGGAGAGGAGGAGACGATAAACCTCCTCATCCCTCCGTCCCTAAGCAGCAGTGATGGACTGATGACTGACAGACAAGTGAAGTCTCCATCTTTTCCTTCAGTCATCCCTCTCTTCTTTCCTCATCCTGTCACTCTCTGGTGTTTTGGATTTGGGGACCCCCCCCGCCTCCCCCATCTGTCTGTATTTTCTATTCTTGATTTTTGATGTCGATGAAATGTGCAAAAAAAAAAAAAAACACAAAAACATTAAAGTTGTTTCAGATGTTTTTTTTTTAATCTGTTTCTGTTTCAACTGTTTCCTGCTCCCAACCAATCACACACAGTCACAGGAAGCTGCATCAGTGAGCGGCCGTCCTCGTCATTGTACGCATCATTGTCAAACACTTAAAGGAATAGTTTGTCCTTTTGGAAAATTGAGCTTTTTCACTATTTGTTGAGAGCTAGTTAGATTGTTAACTGCTATCATCTGTATAAGTATGAACTGGAGCCAGTAACCAGTTAGCTTAGCATAAAGACAGGAAACTGTTAGCCTGGCTCTGTCCCAGGCTCAGGCTGTCAGCTACCGGCCAGCATTTTTAAACATTGTGAATTAACATGTTATCTCATTTATTCATTTTACCTTTTTATGTATTAGACTAAAACAGAAGGCTAAGAGTGATTTGTGGTTTTATGGGGTTTTTCTTGACTCTTTGTTGTCTGTTTGCACAGTCAGATTTTAGTTACAGGAAGCCAGTTTGCTTAAAAACATGTAATAATGGCTTTGACCTTAATTATTACTGACATGAGGTGCAGCTACTGTGAAAATTACCCCCCCCGTCTCAGTCACTCCATCTCAGCTGCTGTCACTCCTAATGCACGAATAATGGGATTAGTGGCTGCTGTGACTCCACCTATGGCAGCACACGCAATTTTTGGCTTGAAGAAAATGTTTGATTCAAAGGGCTTTGTCTTCAGCTCTGCCCTCTGCACCAACCCCTCACAAACACCCAGAATCACCACAGTAGATACCCTAAACACTCAAGCAGGCTGATGATGTTGACCTGTCCAAAGGTAGCAGTCCACCCCCCAGCACCTCTAAAACACTGACAAGTTAGCACGCCATATCTCATTTGCTTGATGCATGCTATTTTTTATGGACAGGGCCTGGTGAAATGTTTCCAGTCTGTATGCTTTGCTGAGCTAACTGTTGGCTCCAGGTTCATATTTAATGTTCATGCACAAGAGTCAATCAATCAGGGGACAACAGGAAGAACAGCCCTAAAACCAAGAGCGCCAACGGTCCACAGGTGAGACCAGCAGGACCTCTGGGTAACACAGGTATGAACAGGATGTGAACACGTGCTCTGTGTCACACAGGCTCGCCAGTTTCACTTTTAACTCCTTCAAACTTGTTGGAAGCAGTATTTATGTTGACAGTAAACATCTCGTCTGGTGGTGTCAGCTCCCAATCTGCTGATGTCTGCACTTCATTGACTCATTTCTCCAACAGGAACCACAGCGTTAACCCATCACACACCTGCCTGCTTACCCCACACAGCCAGCTGTGTCTCACACACACACACTCAGCTGTTGACGGCACTTCACATTGAGGAGAAGGAGGAGCTACCTCACAGGTAAGCTGTGAGACACACCTGCCTCTCCACCATTAGCAGGAAAACATCCACCTGTGTGGAGGCTGGCAGATCTCTGGCTCTCTCAGCTGTTGTGTCATGTGCTTTTTTCCCTGTAAAGCTGTAATATCCCTCAAAATGAGCTCTAAGACAGCCGATCTTTTTTTGTAATGGAGATGTGCAAACATTTTAACAAGCATGAAGAATAGATTCATTATTATAAGCTTTATTTTTGGGACACATTATCACCTCGTGCTGTTACTAATTATGCTCCCCAACTACTACCTGCAGCTGCTACTGAGCCTTTTGTTTGATTAAGAATGACCTTCTGCTTCCTCTCGACTGAGCTTCTCGGTCTCCTCGGGGCTGCTTAAGTCCAGAAGAAGAAGATTCATCTCTGTCCTCAGAAACCCACCAGAAACCATTTACTGAGGGTAGTATGAGCCAGTGAGGTGAAACATGCTGCTGCACACTCACAGTGACGTTACAGTTAGCACTGATTTGGTCATTTTGGGTCAGAACACCTTCAGGTGTCAGGGCTGAATCTGGGCTTTGTTTGGTTGCAGAGTGGAGGAGCAAACACTAAATAGATCAGTAAATAACTGAAAATGCCAACAGCACCTCTATAACTCACTAATGAATAAAAATACATCACGCTTGTTTAATCCATATATAATAACTTTAACATACAAGAGCATATGCGCAGGACTGTTTCTTGGCCCGGCATAGGGACTTTCTGGAGTCTCTGCTGGTTGCTTAGCATCCTCAAGGTTAGCACAGCATAAACAAATGAAGTGAACCATGTTCATTAGTGAGTTTAAGGCGCGCTGGTTTTCACCATTGGACAGAGCCAGGCGAGCTGTTTCCCCTTGTTTCCGGTCTTTTTGTTAAGCTTAAGCTGAAGTGTCCTGGCTGTGTCTTCATATTTGATGAGCAAAGAGGAGAGCAGTATCAATCTTCACACAGCGAATACACATTTTTCCCAAAATGTCCAAGTATTCATTTTAGAAGAGGGATTTCAGATCGATACGCCACTCAGCAAGTGGCTCTTAAAGTTTCATCTATCAGTCATGAAATCTGTCTGCTTTTTATCATTTGTGTGTGTCTTTCTACTGGTTTCTACTGTCTCCCAGATCCCAGCACTCTCTCTCTCTCTCTCTTCACCCTCCCTCCCCTCTTTCCTCTCTCTCTCTCTCTCTCTCTCTCTCTCTCTCTCTCTCTCTCTCTCTGTCACACACACACACACACACACACACACACACTCTGCTGTATCCTTGTGCAACCTTGATGTGATATTCAAGGTGAGAGGGGGAGATGCCTCCGTGCATGTGTGCGTGCTCGCATGCATGTGTGTGTAAGTGGGTCGTTGCAGTGCTGATTGTGATTGGCTGGATGTCCTGAGGAGTAGAAGAACTGGAGTGGTTTGCTGCGGCAGCAAATAGAGGAACAGATCCACTGGGACCTGAGAGCTGCAAGGAACTCTGGGTAACCACACCAAGGCCGTCTGTGGAGAGAGAGAGGGGTGGGGGGTGGGGGGTGGGGGTGGTGGAGGTGAGAACACACACAGAGTAAAGAGCGAGAGCTGTGGAGGATCGCTGAGGAGAGGAGAGAAGGACTCCTGTCTTCATCTTTTAAATTTGAAATTTGACTGTACATCCCAAAGTTTCCATAGATGTCAAACACGTCAGGCTGGATTTTTGGGAAAAGGATGCAAGATATCTTTCATTTGAGTCTTTGGATTGGACATTTCACTCAGTGTTGACCTCATATCGCTTCAGTGAAGATAACCAACACTGTACATGTGCAGGAGGAAGTAGAGCACTTACTGGGGGCTGTTTTAGTAGCACATTAATTCACATTTGGGACTCTAGTTTTTTACCTCTGGAAGAGAACATGTCACCTACTGCAAAAGTGTGGCTCACTGTTATGTTTTTAACAGTTTTTGTACAACTATGGAGATCGCTGGCGCATATTGAATAAAATATAACAAGCTTGGATAATCAAACAACACTTGTTAGAAGATTAATTGATCGGTCATTGTTGGCTTTGGTCCGGTCGTGGGTTGACCTGCTGAGTGTAAGTAACCACCATGATAAGCCTGGTAGACGTTAACAAAGCTAAACGTGGTCTTTGAGAGAATTAGCTCAGCTCCAGTCTCCCAGAGTCTCCCATCATGCTTTGGGTTGGTTGGGAAGCCGACAACATTTCGGAGCTTCAGGGGGAGACAGACAGGCAGAAGAGTCTCTCTCAGAGCGGGAGTGTGGAATGTCTCAGCTCTCTGGCATCATGTTACCTGTCTGTCTGTCTGTCTGTCTGTCTGTCTGTCTGCCTGAACTCTGCAACTGAAGAATCTGTGAGTTAAGTTCATTACGCTCAGAGGGGCTCTCATACACAGGGGTGCAATTACACTGTGGTTGCGGGACATGTCCCCTCATTCTTTTAAGTCCTGCTTCGTCCCCCTCACTTTTAAGGTTTCAGTTTAATTTACTCACTGCAGAGAAGACAGAGATGATGATCAAAATGTTGATTATGTGCAGACTTTTTGGCACCAGGTTTCACCACTCAGGCTACGTAGAGGTTACTGCTCCAGCTGCTGATTGGTGGAGGGGATACCTGCAGACACCTGACTGTCTGCACAGGCGTGTGAGCGCTGTATTAATTATAGAACTTATATATTATAGAAAGGTCGTTATATTATTGACCCGCACTACAACTACTTCTGTTCGAGATGTCACTGATTTTAACAAACACCTGCCAGCCAATCAGAGAGCTGGATTTACTGTGGCTGTTGAATAATCTCTGGATTGAACTTCACATCCTTTGTCAAGAGGAACAGGAAACGTTTTTGTCTCAGATGGTGGACAGCGTCCATTGAATCGTCAGCGACTGGTGATTTAGATCGACTGAGCTGAAAACTTTCTGCTTCTCTGTTCAAAAGGTCAAAGTTCAGAAGGTTTATTGAATCTCTGTTCAGATTCTGTTTGAAGTCGCAGCTCAGCTGTGTGCGCTCATCACTCAGTCTGATTATTAATGCCTGGCCTCATCAGCATTTTAAACAGTGAAATCTGGTTCATTTCAGAGGAATCGCTGTGATCAGTGGATTCATAAGTCGGTGCAATTTTTTTATTTAAGTTCAACACTGATCAACTCTGACATGCAAATTCACACTTTTGGCCAATAACAAGCTGTCTAGATAGTGCTGACCTTGCTGGGGAAGGGACAGTCCAAAATGGAGGAGGCTATAGTGGCTTATTAGCTGAGTCGCACCATCCACTTTTATTCACTGCTCCACTAAAGAGGAATGGTTTAAAGAGCTCTTTTTCCTCTCCAGTAACTACTGAAGTAAATGACTTACAAACTGAAAACAAAAACGCCAGGGGGAAGCAAACGCCCAGAGAAAGTACAAAGAAGCTGTTGTGACTGAGTGCTGGTGATGGTAGTTTAACAACTGACCCCGTGACTAGATCAGAGAGTGAACTATTACAATGATTTCTGTTTTTGGAGCTTCACTTGTTTAAGATTTAAAACAGTTTTATTTGTTTTTTTGCAGTTTAGGGGTGTTGAAGAATTTCCAACAGTTTTTCAGATTTTAACTTTGTGACTTTCAAGAACAATAAGAATTGAACCTGAAAAAAATCTTTAAAAGGCTTGATGAGACTTTTGCGATGAGCACTGGGGTCCAGGGTGGACAAGGCTAGAACAGCTTTGGTTAGGGTTTCCCTTGTGCGTTTGTAGCCACGAGAAAACAGAAGAGGACATAATCTCCACACAGCCACACTGTTTCTGTTTCTTTTCCTCTTCTGCAGCACATACGAATACAAGTGGATCCAATCCTGCGGGTGTGTCGGTGCACGCGTGGAGCTCAGTTAGAGAGGACAGCCTTTACATCGTGGAGGTATTCACATTATTCTATATCTGTGGGTGAAAGGGACAAGAACACCACAGTGAAATGAAATGCAAATTGTGGCTGGGTGGTAAGTGTCTGTCAGCCGCCAAGAGCACCACTTCAGATTTGAAGAAGCACCTGCAAGCTAGGCTCTGCTGCACAACATTAATAATTCAACTGTACATGTTGTATGAACTTGTTAGGCTGTGTGCATTGAGCCCTGGTACCATCTTGGTTGTATGTTTACTTGGAATCAAAAGTAACTGTTACAAAGAGCTGTAAAGGGGATATTACATGCGCAGTCCCTGTTATTAGCCTGCAGAGTGAGCCTAGCCTGTGGACTGCTCTATGCAATGATGGTAGAGTCAATGTATTCAGATGTGCGGGAGGCTGGACAATATAACCAGCATGCACAAGGAACTGCAAAGGGGTTGTCATTATTAGTAGCACAAAAGTACTCTAGCAAGTGGCTTTTCTCAGTAGGTAGTGCAATAATGTCGTTACTTGTTAATGGCAGTAATCTTTTGCCAGCAGTCTGTTGACACAGAAGTGTGAGACATTATCACTGTCAGAGCAGTCTCCAACTTGGACTGACATCTATGAGGCTGACATGAAGGTTGTTTCTGACTTGAGCTGCGTCTAATTACAGTATGATTTATATAATGTGAACGTAATGTTGGTGTGAGCCAAATCTGATCAAACCACAGGCCCGATGATGCAGACGAGCTGAATGAGCGTAAACTCTTAATGAACAACCTCCAGATGAATGAAGGTTGTTTTTTAGTTGTGGATGTTAGAGAGAAACGTCTTCAGGGGCTTTAAGGCCTTCAGTCTCAGTTCTGCCTGGAGGAAAAACTGAAATGACGCTTTAACCTGACACCTCCGGACTTCATGAACAGGTGAGTTGACAGTAAATACAGAGAGGCAGACAATGCTGAACACTGCTGAGAACAACGTGTGTGTGTGTGTGTGTGTGTGTGTGTGTGTGTGTGTGTGTGTGTGTGTGTGTGTGTGTGTGTGTGTGTGTGTGTGTTGCAGCCAGTATTTACTGTTTGAAAATAGACTTTATCTGCTTTTTTGCCAACAAAAAACCTGGACACAAGTCAACCAGAACCTGCTGTCCACTCACACACACACACACACACACACACACACACACACACACACACACAGAGGTAACAAGCTTTGTTCTTTAAAAATCCATCCAATTCTTTGTATTTTTTAATCTCTCTCTCTCTCTCTCTCTCTCTCTCTCTCTCTCTCTCTCTCTCTCTCTCGGGTCTGGCGTGGCGCATGCGCAGCTCCCCGCTCTGCTCTCTGTGCGGCGCAGAGCGCGCGGCTCTCCGCTGCTCCGACAGAGTTGATCAGTGTCCGGATACCTGATGGATGGATGATCGATGTCTGATCAGTGAAACCCCGCGCGGCCTCGCAGTCAGGAGACACAGAGCCGTTCGGTATTGATTATTGAGTAATGATCGGCAGCTGATAGTGTGTGTGAAGGGACTTGAGCGCTTCCAACCCACGGGACTCTACTTTCTTCATCCATCCATCACCTCTTCCTCCGGTAAATCACCTTCCTCCTCCTCTTCTTTCTCTTCTCCCTCTGTCTCTTTCCCTCCTTCTCTTCCTTTTCCTCCTCCTCTTCTTTCTTTTCTCTTGTCTTAGTTGGTTGAAGGTTATGAAACAGACCGAACAGCAGCAGCAGAGGATCTGAGCCCCGCATGAAGGTGTCTGTCCGCTGCTTTTGGTCCGGATCACTTTCAGGCTGCTTCTGTTAGTCAGAAAAATTCAGTCTCACTTTTCAGAAGTCCGTGTTCCTGTCCGTCGGTCTGCTCTAATATTAGAGGACCCGTCTATCTGTATTTCCACTGTCAGTTTAACTTAGAAAATGTTCAGACAGATATATTAATCTGGACACCAGCGGCGGAAGAAGTCTATCCAGATCTTTTACTTGAGTGAAAACAGTAAAATGTCCAGGAAAATGTTACAGATCTTAAGGGTTGATTTGTATGTGGAATATTCATCTATACCCAGCTGTCAGGTAAATGTGGAGGAGTGAAAAGCACAATATCTCCTTCTGACATGTGATCAGGAGAGATGGAAATATTCCAGTAAAGAACCTCTAAATTATAAAAGACCACCATTCATCTTCACTAAAGTATCAAAGTAAAAGTACTCATTCTGTGGTTTAACATTACTTGATAATGAGTAGCAGTGATGTGTAGTTGAGTTGAGTCAGTCAAAGTGAACTCACTTACCAGCTAATAACTGCATTATATACTGTTATAGTTAAATCCGTGAGCTCATTACATGTTTTGTATGTTAAATCTTTTGAAAAGTAACCAGGAATGAAAATGACTTATTTACTAATATATCTGAAATGTAGCGGAGAAGCAACATAAAGTATAGTGAAAATACTTAGCTAAACTTAATCAGCTCAAAATCAAACTTAAGTACAGTACTTGAGTTAATGTACTTAGTTACTGCTCACTATGGACAGTTACTACATCTGTCCATGGTGGACAGTGATCCCATTAACTCAAGACTGCTGTACTACTACAGTGATGAAATGTAACCAAGTAGCCATTATTGTACTTTTTATTCCACAACATTTCTGAGAGCTATAGTTACTGTGTAAATTAAGATTACATACAAAAAAATCAATGTTGAGTTTCTGAATTATGATGCATTGATATACATTAAACTATTCAATACGCTATAAAATACTTGAACTCCTCTTTCAGGAGCTACAACAGCTGCTTAAACGTTAATGCATCAGTGATGATAATCCAATAGATTATTAATAGATAATAATTAATCAATTCAAAGGTCGCAAATGTAAAATCTAAAATGCCTGAATGCACCTCTAAAAGCTCACTGGTTAACACTTCTCTGTTAAAGTCAGTGTGGTCTTACCAACATTAAAATGGTGCTTGCATCAATAATATAATAGTATTTTTCAGGATATGTAATAAAATAAAAGAACTGCATCCAGTATTTTTACATTTAATACTTAAGTGCATATTGCTGTCAATACTCATGTACGTTTACTTTGAATGCTGGACTTCACCTGTGATGACTGTAAGCGCTTCCATTCCTGCAGCTGCATCTCGGATTTTTTCATTCTGTTTCTTTCGGTTTATTCTTAGTTGCATTTTTGCTGTGCTTACTCACTTTGTGATGGCTCATTTTTCACTGTTTTCTGTTGTTTTATGAACCAAAACAATCAGTTGATTGAGAAAATAATCATTCTCTGCAGACTGGACTGAGTTACATAATTTATATTTTATTTAAACTGAAACATTTACAAAACATTGAACTGTAATCAAATATGAAAACTATATTTCTTTAATTCTTTGAGTTGAAGGAGAGAGCAGACAGGTATACTCGTGTGTATTGAACATGCTGCATTATTGTTCATTACTTAATTATCCTGTGCAAAAGACATGCACACACACACACACATACACACACACACACACACATACATCTTTTGTCATGTCTCTCTCTGTCACAGAGATGTTATTCATTTTCACATAGGTGACAGTATGTGTGTGCACATGTGTGCGTGCGTACATGAGTGTGTGTGTGTGTGTGTGTGTGTGTGTGTGTGTGTGTGTGTGTGTGTGTGTGTTTGTATGTGGGCCCATGTATTACTCATGTAATGTCCCCCATGTGGGGACATAAATCTGTTTAAACAGTCACATTGTGGGGACTCGACTTACTTGTGGGGACAAAATGCAGGTTCCCATAACAGTACAATAAGGGTTAGGGTGAGGCAAGTAGTGGCTATGGTTATGTCTACGTAATGTCCCGAAAAGTGATGAAAACCAAACGTGTGTGTATGTGTGTGCGTGTGCACATGTGTGTTGAGCAGTCTGATAATGACACCTGATGAACTGGACTGTGGCGCCACCTCATTTACCTCCTGTTCATCAATCCTTTTCCTTTTTGAACAGAAAACTGATTTGTCCCCTAAAATACCTCCTCTTCTCCCTCCTTTCCTTGCCCTTCCTTCCTTACTGCCTCCATTGCTTTCTCACCTCTACCTTTCCTCATTTACCTCCTTCATTTCTTCCCCACCTTCATTTTTCCTTTGTGACCTGGAAACTGATTTCAGTGCTGCCGTCTCTCCAGCCGTCGCATATGAAATGAGCAACACCTCCATGCTTTTGTCCTCTATGTCCTTTCTTCCTTCCGTCTTTCCTAGCAGAAGAGATTTTCTCTCGGTGGGTTTCCTCCTGTTGAAGTGCTGCCTGCCGCTCTTTGTTTGGATGTTTGGACCTTCAGTCTGTGTGTCTCAGGCCTCTGTGAGTCTAATTAACACTAATCACCTTAATTAAAGCTGAAGTCTTCTGTTTAAGACAGGAGAGGGAGGCTGACAGTGAGAGGAGGAGCAGGAACACATTGATACTGAGCTCAACGTCCAATCAGAGGAACGAACCAGACACAGAGGAGAGACCCTCTTAACCTGCCGTCGGACTGTACTAACTAGTCGCTAGACC
This sequence comes from Chaetodon auriga, assembly GCF_051107435.1. Lineage (NCBI taxonomy): Eukaryota > Metazoa > Chordata > Actinopteri > Chaetodontiformes > Chaetodontidae > Chaetodon > Chaetodon auriga. The sequence continues at coordinate 19,387,140 of NC_135086.1, forward strand.
ATGCTAACCAGCAATTAAGAGTGTATTCACCAGCATTAAACTGTACTAACTTGCTGGTAGACTGTATTAACAGGTTGTTAGACTGCACAAACCTGCGACCAGACTATATTAACTAGTTGCTAAACTATTTTTACTAGTTGTTATAACTAGTTGGTAAACCCTAAAAACCTGCTGTTTGTGCTGTTTGACTGCCATAACCTGCTGTTAGACTTGTTAGACTCCATGAACTAGTTGTTAGATCGCACTAATCCACTGTTAGATCATCTTAACCTGCTGTAAGACCATACTGACTAGTTGATGGGCCATGCAAACTGGTTATTATACCATACAAATCTGCAGTTAGAGTACAAACTAGCTGTTAGATTGTACTAACCTGCTGTCAGACTGTACTAACTTGTCAGCAGACTGGCCAAATGGTGGATAGGATGAGCCGTTAGACAGCACTGTAAGTCCATGTTAACAGCCTGCTAGTTTGCATTGTCCACTTGTACAGTAAAGGTAGATTTATCCGACTGTAACACACTCTGTCTTGTTCTCCTCCACACAAATCAATTTTACCTATTTATAGAACATGACAACATTACTAAACACTGCGTGTGTGTGTGTGCCAGGACTCCAGCAGTGGGCAGATTGAGAAGCAGCATGTTGTTACGTCAGGAAAGATTAGTTTGGAAACCTGCAGAGCGCGCACACACACAGACACACACACAGACACACTAGCATGGATGTAAGCACAAACGGTTGTTTCTGTACTAAATCTAACCTAGCTCTTTGTGCGCGCGCGTGTGTGTGTGTGTGTGTGTGTGTGGACTGACAGCAGGCAGGTGTAATGAGCTCATCGTAACAAATTTATTGTGGTTCTGTTAAAGGGGCAGACACATGAATGTTGCATTACTATTTTATTAAGACCAACATTACACGTCTTCTGTGAGTTCACAAGCAGTTGTTAAAATTTTAGGAAAATGCACTTTCTTACAGACAGATACTGGATTTAGACAAGAAGACTGACACCACGCTCATGTCTGTTTGCCTAATATGAAACTACAGCCATCAGCCGGTTAGCTTAGCTTAGCCTAAAGACTGATAACAGGGCGAAACAGCTAGCCTGGCTGTGTCCAAATTAAAAAAAAATCCACCAACCAACACCTCAAAAGCTCACTAATTAACGTGATCTTGTTGCAAAAACTTAAGTCTAAAAGCAAAATGTTGCAGTTTTACGAGGGCTTAAAGGTTGGCTGGGAGCATTGTTTCCAGTCTATGCTAAGCTAAGATAAGCTAAGCTAACCATATTTGATAGACGTGAGAGTGGTTTCAGTCTTCTCATCAAACACTCAGCAAGAAAATAGGAAATCGTATTTTCCAAAAACTATTCCTTTCAGAAAACCAACTAAAAACTTCTCCTGAGCTCATAAATCAGTGTCTGTAAAGTCTTGCCTCAGGCTGATCACTGCTCAAATTAGCTTTGTGCTCGCTCAGTAGTTTTGTTGTTGATGGTGCTCCACAAACGCACACTAATTGTGTTGAAAACAGTGTGTAACAAGTGTGTTTTCCTGTCACTGTAGCAGTAATACTGAGGGTACTGCGGTATGTGGAGTACTGTGTGTGCATGTCTACTGCCAACAGTGCAGAGCGCTAACAGCTAGCCACCTCATTACTCCCATTCTGTCTGTTGTGATTTATGGAGCTACCTGTGCGTGTGTGTGCGAGCGTGCACCTGCTCACTGTGTTGTCTCAGGAAGTTTTAATTAGTTTCCTGTCATGTGACAAAGAGGAAGTGATGACATTAATGAAATGTGATTGGATGATTATTACGATAAACACAATTTGTGGCCTAAAGGCGATCTGAGAGAGAGAGAGAGAGAGAGAGCGGTTAGGCAAGTGAATGAAAGAAAAGTTGTGTGTGTGTGTGTAAATAGGGCGGCAGTGATGAAGTGTTTCCTCACAACTTGTGTCTCTGAGGTATTATACACACACACACACAGACACACACAGTGAAGTTGTCAAGGTCATGCTGACACACATACACACATTTGCACAGTGTGTCATCAGTTGGGAGGCAGCAGGACGTTGTCAGAAGTTTAACCTTTGAGACAGACAGACAGTCAGACCACGTCCACAGTAATCCAGCTGAACCTGAACATGAGTTTTGCACATGGTCGTGTTCTCCGGTTGGTTCTGTGAAGATCTCAGCCCACACTGATTGACACTGACAATCTCCATCTTTAGGTCCGCGTTCATCACAGCCAACGTGTGGGACAGACAGTCTCGTCACTTTGTTGAGTCTCAGCTGGTTCATGAGAGAATTGGACATTATTCGTATAGAGATTCCACTCTCACACCTGCCTTTGATGTGCTGTCTGAAGGCACCAGCACCCCTTACGCTCCTTGATTATCATGCTGTGCCATGTTTGTTCCTGTAACAAACAAGTATAAAAATGGCAATTTGCCGTTTTACAGCAGGGTTATATGTCGGACTGCTTCTAAGATCCCAGCAGTTGCCAGGCAACCAGCGGAGACTCAATGGAGTCACCGTGTCTGGCAAAGAAATAGTCCCTGTAAAATGGTAAATTGTCATTTTTGCACTTTGTTCTTCGTACAGATGAATTTAGAGGTCTTTTCAACTAAAGCTCACAAGCCACAATATGAATAAGAGTATAAGAGTGAATGTCAAACTGTTTCTTTTAACCTCAGCCCCTCTCTTCGTTATAATACAGCTGATGTTGTGATTTCTTCTCATTTACATGTATTTGAATGTTCCTGCTGTTAGACAGCTGAATGAGCACAAAACAATGATTTGATCAAGTCACAAATGTCACCTGTTAACCATGTGAACAGTAACTCCTGCCCGACTGCACAGAGGCGACGGTCAAAGTATTTTATGCTTATGAAGCTGTCTGACAGAATCAGCAGTTCCTATAACGACATAAATCTTAAAAAATCGTTCACCAATATGTAGTTTAATTTCTTAAATTTGCCACAACAGCTGGGCACTTTAGTTGTTAGAAAAACAGGCGGAAATACTGCATTTATCCGGGACTATTTTCAGCAGTGGATTAATGCACCATGGTGCTCTAGTGACAGCAGGACGGTGTATATGGGATTTAGTCGAAGTAAACTAGTTTGTGTGTTCATGGTAATGAAGGAACATGTCGCTGTGCAGCAGTGTGGCTCGATAATGGAGCTCAACGGCACAGAGGAATAAGATATATCAGGCCTTGGATATGCATGTATTAGTAGAATTGTTGATTTTTGTCTTTTCATTGGATTTGTTGACAATATGAAAAATAAAGAATATCATCATTTATCCTTTAACTCCAGTGCCGCAGCAAAGCTCATTTTCCAAAAGCTCAGTTTTCCACGTCCTCTGTAAAACACGAGGCTTCAGTGGCTTGACTGTGAAGACTTTCCAACGAGCTCAGTTTTTCAGCTTGAAAAATGTAAAGTCCGTGATTTGTTTTCACATTGAGCGGGCTCGCTGTAGACATTACTCTCACAGTCACTCAGAAAGAGACAGCTTGCGTGTGTCAGCAGGAAAATTACCGTAAAGTTAATCTTGTCAAACACAAAGTCACAGTGTCCTTTATGTGAAGCTGATGGTTGCTCTTTATTTAGAAACTGATACAAGACTTCACTCTCTACGTCCTCCCCTCAGCTTTAAACTTCAGGTTATGGTCTTAAAACCCTAAGAGTAGAAACAAGTGAGTGTGTCCTAACCTAAACCACCTGCCTACCAAGGTGTGTGTTTCTGTGTTTTTGTCTCAAGTTTCTTCTTCCATTAGTTGAGTGGAGTAGCTGTTGAATGTTTGATGAATCAGCATGTTGAGAAGGAAGTGATGTCATGGCCGTCGTCTCGTCTTTCGGGCCGGGTTAATGTTTTCCGGCCGCAGCTTCGTCTTCAACTTCAACTGTGAATACTGCTGATACTCACCATGTTGAAGGGTGTGCTTGTAGTACTGTCTGTAGTACTGAGGAGTGGATGACTTGTTCGGAAGGAATTTGTGGAAATAATTAATATCAACCAAAACTTCACAGCTCTGCTCTCGTGTTAGTCATGGAAGCGATGAATCCCTTTGCATTGTGTTTGTTTACATGCTGACGACACACTAAATACAAACAAAACTGTCTTTTTCCAGTAGCCCAGGTTAGTCTGCTTTAGCTGCACCCGGCCACACTGCTGTGTCCTGCTTGGTAGCAGGGCTGACCCTGGCCAACCCATGATGGTGTCCTGTCCTAGCTGTGTCCTCAGAACTGTGTTACAGTAACTTACTGCTGATGCAAGCCAAACATTTCCTGCTGTTGCTGTTCACATTAAAAGCATTCCACTGGCGAATAGGTGGGATGCTTTTATTGTGAAGAAAGTAAAATACATGCAGTGTGTTAGCTGACAAATAAAAACACATTAACCAGATCTAATCAACTAGATATGGACATGTTCTGCACTATTTGGTCAGGGGGTTGTTTCAAACACTGCAGGGAGGAAACGAGCTGCTGGAAACAGGCTCTTACTGTGGTTTGTGACTACCACACCTCAAGCATGTCATCAAGCTAAATGTAGTGGAGAAACACTCACACAGTACCCACATGGTACAACTACGTGCTTTCTAACATGCTCACAATAATGATGCTAACATGCTGATATTTGGCAGGTATGATGTCCTCTTCACCACGTGTATCATTTTTACCATCTGCATGCTAACACATCACTAATTTGCAGTTACTGAATGCAGAGCTGGTCAGAATGTCATTAGCTTTGTAGGCATTTGGTCATAAACTTTTGGGGAAATTAAAATTTTGTCTTGGTGCTCGATGAAAGGACCTCGTGGTGGCTCGAGAGGAAAAGTCAGAGGATCACCAAAGCTGTTAGAATTCAACACCCCTGTCTCTGTAAAATGTCACGAAAATCATGAGATATTTCACTGTGGAGCGAAGGGGTGGACAGACGGACTGATACTGCCATCCTTAGAGCCATGCTGCTAAAATAGCTGAATACAAACAAACAAACAAACAAAAACTTGTTGAGTAATACAGAATTGGTTTAGAAGCTGAGTCAGGCTGATTGTGGCTTAGTGCCAGCACACTCAGCTGTGTGTCGCCCCCAGAATATGATCCGTCTGTGGCCCAGATGTGGCTGCCAGATTTGCCAAGGTTTTGGGGGTATTGATTCGGGCTCAGAATCAACTCCAGCGCTCAGGCCAGCTTTAGGCCGGCAGAGAAATACAACCTGATCTGGATAATAACAACATACACACATGCATACATCTTCTATACATGCTTGAGCTGATTAGGGTCATTGGGTGCTGGAGCATCTGAGCATGCACTGGAGCAGAGATGAGATATTAGTCTATCACAGACATAAACAAGGCGTCTTACTGTATATGCTATTAACTGCAAGGGGATAGTTACAGTCAGACCCTGGTTCTCAAGCAGTTCTTATGGCCTCCACATGGTTTCTCTGTAGCCAGCATAGCCCCGACATGTAGCTACATTATTGAGGAAGTGCACGTCAACAGCGTAACCCTGTAATGCACCACCACATATCAGTGTGTAACGTGATGACACCTGATCTACTTCCTTTTCTTGAATGAAGTCATGCAGTCAACCTTTGATTTTAGTTTGTATCTTCTGCACACTGATGTTCACCTCAGCAACACACAGACACACACATTGAGTCACAGAGAGGTCACAGGAGTTCAGTGTTTTTCTGAAGACTTCGGCAGGGAGGGGGCAAAGTCAGACGACTGTCAGTAGACGTTCACAAGAGTGCGAGTGGTAATCTCTATTATTAGACCACAGATTATACTAACTGAGCTACATCACACAGACACACACACACATATCTGTGGGATATAATCCCAATCCCACAATCCCCTTCTGGGTCAACCAATCATGTCCCACCAAATCCTGCACAGCCTGCAGGGTAACCTACATGCTTGTGTGTGTGACCATGTATTCCTTACGTTGTAGAGACATAAATCTGTTTACACAGTCACACTGTGCCACATTGTGAGACTCGCCTTCCTCATGGGGACAAAATGCACATCCCCAAAATTTAAATCATTATGTTTTGCAGTGAAGACTTGGGTTAAGGTTAGGGTGAGGGTTGGGGTTAGGCAAGTAGTTTTTTGATCATATATAAACACAACTGTCTGTGTATGTGTGTGTGTGTGTGTGTGTGTGTGTGTGTGTGTGTGTCTGTCTGTCTGTCTGTCTGTGTGTGTCTGTGTGTGTCTGTTAATCCGTGACAGTTTGTAGTAGAAGAACATCTGGTTCATCTCTGTGAGTCTGCAGGAAATGTTTTTGTATCACGGAATACGTTTTCCAAAAAAGAAAAAAGAGTAATTTTGGTTTGAGAGCCAGTCACTGTGCAGTACAGCGCTTCATTACTTAGACATTTTGCTTGTTGGCCTGTTCGCTGCTTTAGGATATGCAAGATAAATTGATAAATATGAAGCTGCTTAGCTTAGCATAAAGACTGGAAACAGGAGGAAACAGTTAGCCTGACTCTGTCCAAACAGAATCTACGAACACCTCTAAAATGAGATTATCTCTGCTGGTTCACAGTGATGACAACACTCCAATATGCCAAGAAATAGTCTGGCATATAACCCCCCCCCCCCCCCCCCCCCCCCCCCCCCCAAAAAAAAAAAAAAAAGTTCTTCTTTTATGCCAAAGATTTATGTTCAGATTAAGCAAATGTGATGTGTAGTTAGTGAGCTTTAGAGGCACTGATTTTCTTACCTTTTCAACAGAGCAAGTCTTGCAGTTTCTTGCCTGTGTTTCCAGCCTTTATGCTAAGCTAAGATAGCCAGCCCTTCGCTGTAGCCTCATATTTACCATACAGGGATATTCCCATTGAACTCATAGCAAGACAGCAAATAAAAGCTCTTCTCAGAATGCTGAACTGTGCCTTTAGGTGCACAATCAAGCACATGGATGGTGAGGGTCAAATATCAGGATGTGAAGTAAGGTGAGCAGCAGTTTTGCAAAATGCAACATAGACATTAAAAAAGAAAGTATATCTAGAGCCTTAGAGAAGACTCTCACCCCATATATTCAATAATGATGATACACTTATTCGCAGATCTCAGTCTCATCTCCACCAAACAAAAGAAAAACAGCATATCACCTCATTGTCATTGAGTTCAGTGGCAGTTGTCAGGCAGTAAGGTGGTTCATTAGCTGAGCAGTGTGTCAGGTGACTGGGCCCCTCAGGTCTGCACCTCTGTTAGCTGGATTTTGGGTTGGACTTGAGTGTGAAAGCTGAGTTTCACCTTGAGCAGTGAGTGTCAGGTCCTGATGGAGCAGAGCAGCTATTTAAAGAGAGAACAGAAGTCACACTGTCCTTAAGTGAAGGTTGGATAGAGAGAACAACCTCACCTTATCTCCCACTCTGTGTGTGCGTGTGTGTGAGTGTGTGTCTAATCCCCGCTGTGGTATGTAAACCATACAGCACGATGCCAGTCGCACACATGAGAAGATTATTAGAATCACACAAACATGCTCTACATCGCTCTCTGAGCACGATCCAAATTAAATCCCTGATTCTGTCAAACTGATTCTGTTCACAATAGTCTGGAACCAGTCATCAGTCATGACTCATTAACAATAAGAATTCACATTCGGCGATATATACGGAGGGGATCACTGTAACCAGCATCTAATGCACAACCTCATCTCTATATCAGAACATCCACAGTCAAAATGTGTTGAAAAAAATGACGAAAATGATGTTTTCTTGTTTTCTCGACATCTTTTTCAGGAGCAATGGCTGTCAGTGCTCATCTCTGCATCAAAACCTTGTGTTTCCTGTGACTGCCTCACAGTAGACACCACCCCACATTTCAACATGTGAAGCAGCAGCAGAGGGAAATGTTGTGTTAGCATTAGCAGTAATTCAACACAGCTCTGATATGGCTGTAGGAGAGTAAACACTGAGGCTGATATCAGTGAGATCAAATTACAAACAGTAACGCTGGCTTTAGAGCTCAACCACTATGTGAGCCGATATCAGTGTATTGCTGATATAATGGTATCATGTATTTATCAGCTGATAATCAGCTTCTCAAACAGAGCTGCTAAAATAGGTTTGAGATCGTTAGAAACTGTGCAACCACTCTGGACTTTGTTCACCAGAGAGCTTTGACAAGTTCATTTTTCAACAGTAGCAGCAGTTGACAATTCCAAAAAATGTGCTAGTTTGTGATCATTTCTTCCACTTTTTACTCAAGTACTGTACCTGATTACAAATACAAGGTATTTGTTATTTTACTTGAGTATTTGCATTTTATGCAGCTTTATACATCAACTCCATGTCAGAGACAAATATTGTATTTTTTACTCCACTACATTTGTAAGTTTTTGCAGTACGACTTCTTGCAGTGGAGTATTTTCACCACGTGGTATTAGTACTTTGGGATCTGAATATTTCTACCACTAGTGTGACTTGGGAAGCTGGGAAGTGAAGATAAACGGTCCTTTACCAAACACTGTGGGTTTGACTTGGGTGGAGAAACTTTGCAGCTGTTGGCCAGGGATGCTGGAGGTCAGTCACAGTTGGGGGTGCTGAGAGAGGGTCAGTCCATATAATGACGTCATACTAAATGGGGCCTGAAATACATGTTTTTGTACTCATTAAAGTGGCCATGATGATTTTTATGTAATAGTTTTTAACAACAAATTACAACAATTTGAGAACATTTTACAGCAGATCACAAACTTGAACAGCAACTTACTGTACGTCAAAGCAGCCACAGCAGCTCCACAGTTAACAACACAAACTGATGCATGAGAACTGCAAAGAGATGCAGAGAGAGAGAGAGAGAGAGAGAGACAGCGGCTGGACATGGGCTGGACATGTGACCCACGACCAGTTCATCAGAGATTATAATAATGCAGCACAGTGAGGATACAGATGTTTCATAGAGTAGATGAGCGTATATAACATGCACACTGATAAACCACAGGACTGCAGAGTAACATTAGGCTTCATAATCAAAGAAAGTTGTTATATCACATGGACACTTGTGTCCATATTCTCTCTCTCTCTCTCTCTCTCTCTCTCACACACACACACACACACACACACACACACACACACACACACACACCCTTTAGACACATCCAGGCCAGAAAAGTGAGGATGTGGACAGAGAACAGAGACTGCAGGTCACACTGTTTGTGTGTGTGTGTGTGTATGTGGGTGGGTGTCTGTCTGTGTGTCATAGTTTCCCAGTGGAGTGACCACAGTGACATCACCTGTTGTGATGCTACGACACACGCTTCCATGACAACCAGCAAACAGACGGACCGAAGGCTGGACTGTCTGCAGACCTGTCTGTCCACCTGTCTGCCTCGGTGCTCTCCGTTTAGCTAACGTGGCTCCTCCACTCCCTTATTTGCCTCTCTTCCTTGTGTCTTAGCTCCTCTGTGGTGTGAGGACGGTGGAACTTCAGTTTCCAAATGGGACATCCTCCCTCCCTCAAGTGTCATTCTGAGGCTGCAAATATTCACAACAGACGCCATCTTAACTATCCTATAACGTGTAGAAATAGATTGATTGCGGCCCTGAAATATGACTGAAATAACAACAACAGACAATTCAAAGCAGTTTATTAATGAAGGACCTGAATGGATGTGAGGGAGCATAAAAACAGCTATCAGTGCTCTTAATAAAATTTATAGTTTTTGTGAAAGGCTGCAGGTGCAGTAAGTCTGATACTGTTCACAATCAGGCGGATTTATTGGACTAAAAATATCCTCGACTGTGCTTCTGTTTAGGACAAACATTTGGATAGCAGGCCTCCTTTTCCCGAACGAGCCAAGATGCTCTTGGCAAATAAAAGAAGAAAAGAAGTAAATTGGCTGCAGAAGAAAAAGTGTTTTTATGATTTATTCATGATTCACATTCAATGTATTCATTTATATTTTGTGAATATCTGTTGTTGTTGTTTCCACAGGTAGTTTAATGCAGTGTTTTACTGCAGTGATGCAATAACATTAATATTAGAGTTAATGCTGTTTCCATAGCAGCTGGCCCCTCCTTTTATCGTGTCATCAGATCAGCTGACCAATCACTGAACAGAAACTGACTGCAGGGGTGTTACCATCTGGTAAAAACACACTCATAGGATACACCTATGGTTCCTCGCCCTCCCTGAGACATGTTTAAGGTTTTGGAACATCCTCGATGATGGTGAACCTCATCTGATGTCTTCGTTGCTGGCTTGAGGAGGGAGGAAGCACAATTAGCTAAATGGAAAGCACCTCATGTGTCCTCTCAGTGTCTTCAGGTTACAGCCTCCTGCAGGTTCACAGTCTGAATGAATGACTGTGACCTCATCAGACTGTTGTTGTTTGTGTCACTGTGAAGCCTGTTTGGTCTCATGTCACTATGACACACAGTTCACTTCTCTGATGAGGGAGGGCAGAGTAAAACTCAAGAGTGATACTGGGCTTTACTTCTAACACATTTGTCCAGGTACGCTAACTGTGCGGTTAAATAACTCACCATACAACAGGAAGAGGTACTTTCAGTGGCCCTAGTTTGAGAGCACACATGCAGCATAATGAAACTGTAGGAGGAAGTCAGGTGACGTTATTACAGAGTGTGTGAGGTAGTAGTGTAAGAAGCAGGTTATTGTGGGTCGTTGGGTCGACAGAACATCAGACTTTAACATGGGGGACAGCTGTTTGTTTCCCAGTTTAACCAGGACCATCACCTTAACCATGTGTTTATTCTTGTCGCCATGATGATGAAGGTCTCCTAACTCTACCAAAGTAGTCATTTTAACCCAAACCATGACCCTCTCCTATACGCAGTCAAGTTGTTTATGTGTCTAAACTGAACCAAAGATTGTTGTCACGGCATAAAACTAATTTATTTATTTTGTGGTTTAATTCAGAGGACTTTTTGTGACAACACAACCAAACACAGGTACACAAAAACCAGATCCAGAAACACACTGAAATTAACTATCAGTCTTTAGCCAGTCATCGGTGTATTAAGACACATAGGATGAAAACATTTTTCAGGCTTCTTTGGCCTTCGATATTTTTTGGCCCATACAGCACGCATGTTAGACACTTCCTCTGGCTGAGCTGGCTGACTCGATGTTGGCTCATCGCATATATGGAAGTTAGTAAATAATTTACTGATACAGCTCTTGTAGACTTTCAAAATTTAATTGGACTGAACGGATCAACTTCTTATAAAATAAGAAGTCATCTCAGGATGTTTGTGGTGGTCAGAAAATTGTTTCCTTGTCCACTGATTGTCTCTGGGATCTGTGATGATTCCTGAAGTTGCAGTAGTGCAGCCACTACGCTACAATCGCTCCACAGCCCAGCACAGCAACATATCCTGGGGGGCTTGGCATGCCCCCTGGGAACTGCTTTTGCTTTGCAACTCAGTTGTTTGTTATGTTGCATGTGTGTTGAGCTCTCAGGGGTAAGCATTGATACAGAATATCCACACGTCACAAATGAAAAGAGCACATCAATATTGAAGTTTGGTGTCTGTATTTCAGGGATCAGACAAACAGTACACATCAGTGTGTGTGTAAAATGTTTGTCTGAGACATGCTTACATGTACATTTAGGCAAGAGTCATCATTTAACAACCGCAGAGCAGTTTTGCTTTGTAAGGAAAATGTGAGTTGTTTGGAGGCTGTGTGAAGTGAGCCAGGAAGACGAAACTTGTGTGAAAGTTTTTGTCCTGAATTCAGCCTGTCAGCTAGTTCTTCCTCCCAGCAAGCTTCATAAATCCAGTGTTAAGTTTGTGGTTTCAGGTCAGAGCTGCTCCAGTTTAGGTTTTGAGGTCAGAAACGAAATGGTTTGATGAGATTTGAACTTGTGGAGCCTGTTGGAGGTCACACACAGCCTGGGAGGAAGCTCAGCCTGAGTGGGTGTCTTCAAAAGGAAACCAAGCACGGCCAGATATTAAAGTAATTGTTGTTTGTTAGAGTTGAGGTTTGATTTTATTTGACCCGAATTTGATTGATGAACAGTATTACCATGTGAGAAAAATGGAGGTGAAAATTGCCATGTTTCTTTCAGCAAAGCTGTGTGTGAGGCAATGGTTTGAGTCCTCACCAGTTTCTTCTGGTCGTAGGATCTCAGAGTCCTGCAGGGACCAACACACAAACATCAAACTGGATCTGGTAGTTTGTTTCAGCATCTCTGCTGCTGCTAGCCACTGCTCTGTTTACTGTGTGTGTGTGTCTGTGTGTGTGTGCTTGCATGATTGTGTGTGTGTCTTTGACCACTGCCATTACCAGCTACTAGCCTCAGGGTGAAAGACAGCCACTCTAAGACCTCTCTCTGTCTTTTCACATCTCCATTAGTTTCTTTGTCCTGTCGTCCCCTCAGGTTACTGCGTGTGTGTGTGTGTGTGTGTGTGTGTGTGTGTGTGTGTGTTGTACAGTCTCTCAGGGAACAGGGACATACATTAGTGCCCTCCTCAATATCTCCTTTATCTTTTACACTAGCAGGATTCAGAGCTTTCGACCAATCAGATGAGCCCCTCATCACTAGCTGACATGAAAACAGTGTGCAAGCCACAGAAAACAAGCTTAGATAAGATATCTGCCTGTGGAAACCTTGTATCTTGTGGTTTCCCAGATAAGTTGAAGAGTAGAACGTTTCTATGGGTTGGAAATATTCTTCGGATGTTAACAATGGCTTATAGAAGCTTTCACACCCTGTTGAACAATAGCAGACACTGAAGATGCCTATTTGTTCCTGTAAAGCTGACATATATTTTGGACATAAAAGGTTTTCATTCGGCAACAGACCAATAGTTTTAATGGTAGTATATCATGGTGAGTGCAGCCTCCAATGGTTAAACTGGATGATATATTTTTTCACGTTGCACACACATTTAACCCATGTCCAAACTGTGTCGATTCATGCATAGTCAGTAAATACTGATAGATTATATTTACTCGACATTTCCTATCACCACAATTACATATTTGTCATATATTCTTGTTACCTTACACTGAATTTTTGTAACCTGAGGTGAACTGCAGAGTATAATGGTAACAGTCTGAGAGTTGTTTGATGCTGTGAGTGTGCCCTTGAATTCAATGGTGTCTTGTACCTCTTGGAGTGTGTCTGATATCTGCTTCCATGAAGATATCACTTGTTGGGGAGGACACCAATAAATTTCAGAGGGCAGAGGAAAGCACTGAAAATGAAACAGTAGTGTCTTGTCAGGCCAAAAGCGAACATTGATGAGAACGACCTTAGATTGTAGCTCCACATGAGGAGGAGTGAGAAGCATGTATAAATGAGTGGGTTTGTTTGTGATTCAGTTGCTCCCTGGGACCAGCTTGGTTTTGTTGTCCCTGCTTTAAGGCAATAACACCTGTTTTACACTGAACTCTGAAGACTGTTGGCGCTTATTGCATTTACGAATCGTGTCTTTAGGAATCTGAAGTCATGTGGCCCCGTTGTCCCTTGGACGACAGGGAAATATGAACTGGAATTACGGGCTCTTGTGAATAGGACACCCTTTGGTCAGTGTTCAGCGCAAGCTTGAGATTTTGCAGAGATGTATGAAGAACAGTGAAGGCAGATAGTAATCTTGACAGAGCTTGAGTTGAAGAGGAGTCACATTCATACAAGACTGTGTCATCTGCATAAAAACTGATATTCTAAGTCTGATAATGTGTATGTAGAATGCAACTAGTAAAGGAACCAGCACAGAACCTTGTGATACCTCATTATTTATCCATCAGTACAGATCAGCAGTGTTCACAAACACATCCAAACTGAGACAGCGAACTTTAAATAAAGTGCAGTTGTTAACAGTATAACAGTAAACTTTCGAAAAGTGCAGCACCATGCTGTTTTTTGAATGCATGATATATTTCACAGTGGATCGACTCTGAAGACGTGGAGACGAGACTGAAACTCAATGAAGTGTCTCTTTACACTCTGTTGAGTCTCTTTGAAGTTTTAAAGATGGAAACCTTGGCTCTTTGCATGTTGCTGTGAAGTGCTGACCTGACTTTATCAGACTGAAGCTGAAGAAAATATTTCTGTTTTTTCTCTTCAATCAGGAATCACATTGTTGCCTGCATGTGCTGTATGTGTGTGTGTGTGTGTGTGTGTGTGTGTGTGTGTGTGTGTGTGTGTGTGTGTGTATGTGTGTGTGTGCGTGTGTGTGTGTGTGTGTGTGGGTGGGATTATAACCCACAGCTGGCCTCTCTGATTACCGACTGCCTGGTCAGCCTGGATTAGACTCACACACACGCACACACACACACACACACACACACACACACACACACACACACACACACACATTACAGCAGAAAAAGGTAAATACACATATTTCATTTCACTTTGATGGTGATACTCAGTTCACTGGCTTGCTTTTTCTTTGTCTGCATCTTACCATATGCACGTATATATATATCTGTGTGTGTGTTTGTGTGTGCTTGCGTGTGTGTGTCAAGTGTGTAATTCCCAGCTCAATAGAGCAGATATATTTAATCCTTCCTTCACTAAAGCTGATGTCAGCATCAGCTGGCTCTGTGCGTGTGTGTGCGTGTGTGTGTGTGCATTTTGTAGCTAATTCATCACAGTGGCAGATTAACCAGCTGTCTGCAGAACATAAAGTCGACTTCTAACAACCAGCTGGAAGAGAGAGAGAGAGAGAGAAAGTGTGAAAGCAGTGGGGTCTCCTGGATATCTGAACCATGCAAGAAGTTTATCTTATGACCATCCGGTACAAACGCTTCACCTTCCCACCATTTCCCACAGCCCAAGACCTAACGGCAGTTAATGCCAGGCGGAAAAACTTCTTGGGAGCTGTAGTCTTGAAAGACACCCTTAACGAGAGCCTGCATCGAGCTACAGAACATAGTGGAAAAGAGGCCACACAGGAAGTGATGTTAGGACCTCAGGTCTCTGTAGAGTCGTGAAGTAGGAGGAACAACTGGTTCCTGCAGGGTTTTGCCTAAATTTGTATTCCCATTTCAAATTTTTCTGAAGACAGTATGCTCAGTGTGACATAACATGGAAGCATGGGACTCTCCTGGATAATGTTCTGAAACTATGTTCAGTTTCAATTGTTTGGAGAAGAAACCAGTCAGAGGTGTGACTCAGAGTTGTAGCAAATTCAAAACACTTTGTAACTGCAGTAAAACACAGCACCTAACTGGATTAATGCAAATTGTACCATCAGTGTAACTTGATTTTATTTATAAAGCTCAACTTTACTGATTGTACAATCAGTGTTGCCTACACTGTAATCCTTACTTCCACATGCCATTAGCAGCACACCTAACACAATCTTAAGCTTTGTTATTGGATATTTCTTGCCAGAATGCATCTTGAGAGTTGAAGTTAACGTCTCACCTTATGTTTTACACAGGCACAGGATGTACCTCTGACTTTTAATGAAAGAACCAGATATTTTCCAGCACGGTTGTTCATCTTTTGTACTGATGATTCACCCAGGAGAGTTCTATGCAAATTAAAGCCATAGAAGTGCTCCAGCTGTCAGTCATGTAGTGTTGTCTGCTGGAAAAATTAATGGGGCGTTTACTATTGGAACCACGGGGCACCAAATAACTCTTCCCTATTCAACACTGTGTGAAGATGACTCCCAGCTTTCTGGCATATTCAGAACACTTTGTCACTGCAGAAGTAAAACAATGAAAAAACTGCACCATAGCTGGTCTCATTTGTTCCAACAGGCTGACCTATGGCCATGGAATGACAGTAGCAACATCCTGATTGGCTAAATATCAAGTCAGTTCAAGTCAATGTTATTTATATGGCTCAGTTTTACAAATTTGCTTCAGAGGGCTTAAATGTTAGCCAATCAGCACAGCTGGTCAGGCTGGTGTGTTGGTGTTGACGCTAGAGATGTAGAGACCCAGATTTCGCCTCAGTGCAGCCCATACAGTATGAGCACCAGCAGCTGCCATACCATTCAATCAAATAAAAATTGTCATTAGGTAACAATTTCTGCTGTGCCATTAGCCAATTGTGTGCGTGCCCTTACAACCTTAATGGGTTGGTCCAAATCTGGTCTAAATCCCCAAAGTGTATTTAAATAGCGTGTATAAGTAGTAATATATGTAGGTCATGGCAGTAAAGCTAACTGAATATGAAAAAATGTGTGTGTGTGTGCATGTCCTGTCAGAGGTCATGTGACTTGGCAGAGCTGGCAGGACAGATGGACACAGTCATGGACTGACCTACACACACACACACACACACACACCCACACCCACACCCACTGTACACTGGATTCACACACACATATGTCATCCTTCCTCTCTCCTCTTACTCATTACTTCATCATTCTCCCTGTGAGCGTTTGGTGCTTCACACTCTGCATCCGGTGTCATTCGGGCTTCACTCCTGTCCATCCGTCTGTCTGTCCCTCAGGGAGTGTCTCCCCTTACTGTAGGTCATTATCTGTTCTTTTGGATTTTCAGTGTCACCTTTACGCTGCCCCTGTGTGCATTGCTGCTCTGTTGGCCCACCATTGTTTTACATCTGTGTGCTGTCAACAGATAGACATTAATATTCAAAAATGTCCTAATAGCTACACAGAGCTACAATGTATGGTGTTATAGACAATTTATCAAATTTCTATATAGTGCTTCTAAATTCTAAATAAGGGGATTTAAAGTCAAGTATTGCCCCCAAAAGGTCACTTAATTTTAATTCATAACTTGCATTATGTGTTGGCATCTAATTGTTTTTCTACAAGTTATACAAGCTATAAATGAATATCAAGGATGTCCAATGTCAGTGACGGACATTTATCTCTGTCTCTCGTTTTCTTCTTCTTCCTCAGAGATGAAGACTCCTCTCAGCCCCTCTCAGCTCCTGGAGAGTGGGCAGATCCTTGCCTTTGGAGGGATGTGTCAAGAGCTGATGGACAGGCACACATCTACAACCATCAGCCTCTCAGTCCAGCAGACTCCAGCCCCAGGTGACTGACATGGTCCAGCACCGATGCTCCGTATTATCTGCCTTCATTCCAACTCAACCTTGTAGTTTTCTCCTGCAGTCAGACTCATCCCTATTGTGTTCTTCAGGTCAGGGCGGGCCCTACTCGCTGTGTGAGGTGTGTAACCTCCAGCTGACCTCTGCTGGTCAGGCCCAGCTGCACTACAATGGTAGGTCTCACCTCCGGAGAGTGAGACAGCTCCAGGCTGGAGAGACCGGACAACAGGCGGCAGGTACAGTATGACCACTACTGTCATGTGATTGTTGTTGAAGTACTTTTTAAAACCATCTTTGGAATGTGAGCAAAGTCACTGACACCCAAGAAGGGATTTGTTTTTATTAAAAAAAATAATAGTTAAAAAAGTAATAGTAATTTGTTTGGACAAGAAGGTGATAACTTGTAAATTAAGTTCCCAATTATGTAAAAAGAGACGAGTAGAGGTGGTAGTAGCCATAGCAGTTGAAGTAATAGTATGAGCAGAACTAGAGTTGTGCACAGGCCATAACTAAGAACAGAAACTGACCCATACCCGCATCGTCAAGACTCGACTCAACTCGACTCAAGACTCTGATAACCGAACCTGATGCAGTGCACGGGCTGCCCTCCACCTCACTCCCTCTTCTCCCTAAAATAACCTTTCGTCTTGCAACAAATAACAAGCAAGGATACAGACAAATGGCATAGTGACAGAAAAAGCTTCCTTGATAAATTACTTTTCAGAATAACTAAACCTGCATCTGACCTGAGCCTGAAACTTTCTCTTCATCTTTATCTGTACCTCATGTTGCCAGGTTGAGTAGCAGAACTCTAAGCAGCAGTAGTAGCTTCAGTAGCTGCAATAGTAGCAGTAGCAGTATTATTAACCTGTTGTATGTTCTCATGGGTCTTGATGTCTTTGATTCCAGCAGGGGCTCAGTCCAGGTCTCTTCCCCAGGCCACAGGGCTCAGCTCGCAGCCTGCAGGACTAACTCCAACCCCAGGTCCCAGTTCAGGCCTCAGCACTCCATCCAGCACGACAGCAGGTAAGACCGGTGCTATACTGCTTCTACTCCTGGTGTACTGAGTTGACAATGATTTGTCAAATATTTTTTGCCACCTCACGTCTTCTGTAGTCTGTAGTCTGTGCTCCTAATCCAGACAGCATTGCAGAAAAATATGCAAGTTGTCACGGTAACCAGAGGGACATTAAGAGCTGAACGGGACATTCATTTATAAAGTTTGACTGTCTGTCTGCTGAGTGAAAGTGACTTTGGCTCATCCATCGTCAACATCTGCTGCCCCCTGGGAGAGGTCACTGTGTGTGTGTGTGTGTGTGTGTGTGTGTGTGTGTGTGTGTGTGTGTTGGTTCTCAGACTGACCTTTAAAAAGATAAACTGACCTTGCATTAACTCAGATAATCACTGCAGTTTGATACTCAGCCTCTGAGTATTCATAGCTCCACCCTAACAACTGTCAGTTGTGTTGATGAGGTAAAATTTTTAATTTTAGTCCAAGTGACTTGTTGATG